>NC_089801.1:1783429-1793429 GCF_029633855.1 Hoplias malabaricus
CTCTCTTCTCTCTCTCTCTCTCTCTCTCTCTCTCTCTCTCTTCTCTCACTCCTCTCTCTCTCTCTCTCTCTCACTCTCTCTCTCTCTCTCTCTCTCTCTCTCTTCTCTCTCTCTCTCTCACTCTCTCCCTCTCTTTCTCTCTCTCTCTCCCTCTCTCTCTCTCCTCTCTCTCTCTCTCCTCTCTCTCTCTCTGTCTTACAGATGTGTTTTGAGTTGATTTATGACTCTGCCTCCTCGTCTCGATCCATCCATCCCAGCCAATCACAGAGAGGAGAAAAGGTGAAAAGAGACGGATCACTCCTCCTTAACTGTCCCAGAGCACTGAACTCCATCCCTCTTTCTTTACCTCTCCCCCTTTGACATTAGATTCTGGGACGGATGAAGTGATGAATGGATAGATGGATTGTTGAAGGTGTGGATGAAAGGGTGAATGGATGGATGGATGGATGAATGAATAGATGGATGGATGCTGAGTTTTGGACAGGTGGATTGATTGAAACAGATGGATAGATGGACAGATTGATTGGTTGATAGATGGATGCATGAAAGGATGGAAGGAAGCCTCTGTGCTCACATCAGTTCAGTTTGAATCGTTATTTTAACTTATTCAGTGTGTCATGAATTCTCAAATGTCACATCAGTTCACTTTAAGTTAGTTCTGTTCGGATGATTCTTTAGAAGATGATTCAGTGCGTTTGCATTCTTTAAACAGTGTGTGTTGTTTCTTTAGACAATGATGTTCTGTTTGATTGTTCAGAGCTTAGACTTCAGAGTAAAGGCTTTAATTTTTTTCAATAACTGTAGGTGTTTCTTTGCTTTATGATTTGAAGGTGTTCTCCTAAAACACCTCGTAAAATAGACGTGCTTTATGTGGTGTGAAATTAAATTCTCTTAAAACCGACTGTATTTCCTCCTTCACATTCATCTCTACCCCTCGATAACTGTGGATAAATTCATAAATATATTTCATTAACTGTCCTCAGTGGAACGGAGGCCACACTGGAGTTTAATGTGTTTTTATGCAAATATGTGAGAGAGAGAGAGAGAGAGAGAGAGAGAGAGAGAGAGAGAGAGAGAGAGAGAGAGAGAGAGAGCAGGGTAGACAGGGAGCAGAAAAGAAAGGGAGAGGAGAAGCAATAATAGAATGAGAGAGAGATGAGGTAGAGAGGGATAGAGAGGTGAAGAAAGAGAGAAGTTGAAGAAGAAAGTGTTTGAGAACAGAGAGAGTTAGGCTGAGTGATTGAGTTAGTGGAGGGTCAGTAAACTTAGAGTGGGGGTAATGCTGCGTGTCTCTCTTTCATTCTCTCTTAACTCTTTATATCTTTACTTTAACTCTTTCAATCCCAGAATCCTTCACTGAACTCCCACTCAGATTCTTTTGAAAAAAGAAGGAACGCTTCTCTTTTTATAATGAAAATTTTCATTAAACCTTTATCAATTAGAGCTGCCCAGCAATTTAAATAATTAATATGGATTATGTTCTGTTGTGTAGTTAATTGCAATTAATCACCAATTTTCCAGTGGAGCTGGGTATAATGTGGTGCTCTAGAAGAGAGGATGTAGCTCAGGGAAGAAAGTGGGCTGCAGTAATAGAAGATGAAGCTATGAAATAGTAGGTGGACCCCTAGGATTAGATAATACTCAGGTAAATGATGTAGAGCTGTAGTTAAGGTAGTTAAGAGGGTATTGTATAAATGGTCTATAATGTGTCTATGGTCTGTAGTGTGTAACTGTGCACTATACAGTGTATCTCTGGTCTATATAGTGTATCTCTGGTCTGTAGTGTGTATCTCTGGTCTATATAGTGTATCTGTGGTCTATAGAGTATATCTGTGGTCTGTAGTGTCTATCTCTGGTCTATATAGTGTATCTCTGGTCTGTAGTGTGTATCTCTGGTCTATATAGTGTATCTGTGGTCTATAGAGTATATCTGTGGTCTATAGAGTATATCTGTGGTCTATAGTGTGTATATGTGGTCTGTAGTGTGTATCTGTCATCTATAGTGTGTATCTGTCATCTATAGTGTGTATCTGTGGTCAATGATGTGTATCTGTAGCCTATAGTGTGTAACTGTGGTCTATAGAGTGCATCTGTGGTCTATAGTGTGTATCTGTGGTCTACAGAGTGCATCTGCGGTCTATAGTGTGTAACTGTATTCCATAGTGTGTAACTGTGCTCTATACAGTGTTTCTGTGGTCTGTAGTGTGTATCTGTGGTCTACAGTGTGTAACTGTGGTCCATAGTGTGTATCTGTGGTCTGTAGTGTGTATCTGTGGTCTGTAGTGTGTATCTGTGGTCTATAGTGTGTATCTGTGGTCTATAGTGTGTATCTGTAGTCTATAGTGTGTAACCGTGGTCTATATATTGGTCTATAGCATGTATCTGTGATCTATAGTGTGTATCTGTGGTATATAGGGTGTAGCTGTGTTCTATAGAGTGTATCTATGGTCTATAGTGTGTAGCTGTGGTCTATAGAGTATCTGTTGTCTGTAGTGTGTATCTGTGGCCTATAGGGTGTAGCTGTGTTCTATAGAGTGTGTCTATGGTCTATACTCTATATCTGCGGTCTATAGAGTAAATAGAGTATATGTGTAGAGTGTGTATCTGTGGCCTTTAGTGTAACTGTGGTCTATAGTGTGTATCTTTCGTCTGTAGGGTGTATCTGTAGTCTATAGTGTGTAACCGTGCTCTATAGTTTGTTACTGTTGTCTATACTGTGGTCTGTAGTGTGTAACTATGCTCTATAGTGTGTAACTGTGCTTTTTAGTGTGTTACTGTTGTCTGTACTGGTGTCTGTAGTGTGTAACCATGCTCTATAGTTTGTTACTGTTGTCTATACTGTGGTCTGTAGTGTGTAACCGTGCTCTATACTTTGTTACTGTTGTCTATACTGTGGTCTGTAGTGTGTAACTGTGCTCTATAGTGTGTAACGTGCTCTATACTTTGTTACTGTTGTCTATACTGTGGTCTGTAGTGTGTAACCATGCTCTATAGTGTGTTACTGTTGTCTATACTGTGGTCTGTAGTGTGTATCTGTGGTCTATAATGTGTTACTGGGGTCTATACTGTGGTCTATAGTGTGTAACTGTGGTCTATAGTGTGGTCTATAGTCTGTAACTGTGGTCTATAGTATGCTACTGTGGTCTATACTGTGTAACTGTGGTCTATAGTGTGTTACTGGGGTCTATAGTGTGTAACTGTGGTCCATACTCTGGTCTATAGTGTGTAACTGGCCTATAGTGTGCTACTGTGGTCTATAGTGTGTAACTGTGGTCTATAGTGTGCTACTGTTGTCTATAGTGTGTATCTGTGGTCTATAGTGTGTAACTATGGTGTATAGTGTGTAACTGTGGTCTATAGTTTGTTACTGTGGTCTATAATGTGTTACTGTGGTCTATACTGTGGTCTATAGTGTGTATCTGTGGTCTATAGTGTGTAACTATGGTGTATAGTGTGTAACCGTGCTCTATAGTGTGTTACTGTGGTCTATAGTGTGTAACTATGGTGTATAGTGTGTAACTGTGGTCTATAGTTTGTTACTGTGGTCTATAGTGTGCTACTGTGGTCTATAGTGTGTAACTGTGATCTGTAGTGTGTAACTGTGGTCTATAGTGTGTTACTGTGGTCTATAGTGTGTAACTATGGTGTATAGTGTGTAACTGTGGTCTATAGTGTAATTCTGTGGTGTTTAGAGCATATCTATGATTTATAACTGGGCTGAAGAGAGTAGCTGTGGTTTATATCTGTGGTTGAGAGAGAAAGTATATAGCTGTAAATCCGTGTATGGTGATGATGTTGAGTTTAGTCTTCCTGCAGACACTCCAGCCTGTTTGTTTGGAGAGGATTATTCCTGAAAAGCATTCTGATCCTTTCAGAAAAATCCTTACTCTATTTTTTTTGTGGTTTCTACCCTGTTGTGTGCTGTTTTATTCCTAAGCATCTTTGCCTGGCTTTATGATCTTCTTTAAAATAGAGCCTCACATCCATCACATCCATTCACTCTGAGATTCTCCAGGAGCTGTTTCATGCTCTTCTCTATTCATAGCTCACACACAGATAGAGCAGTGATGAATCATACCATTACCAAAATTAGAGGAGAATAAATCTAAAAAACAGCTCTGTGAAATGTAGATACTGAGTGATTAAGTGAAGAACAGAGCTAAATTCATTTTAAAATAGTGTGCATCCCCCCAATACAGACTTGACTTTCTGTACAAATAAATAAAATAAATTGAAAAGATAAATTCAAGCTGTTATTTCTGGACACTGTGGACCACCTGCACACGAGCTGAAGGTCAACATGCTCAATTCCAAGAGTCCAACAGAGAATACATTTCCAAGCTTCAGTGGCACTTCTCGGGAATTCTACGCCTTTGGGCTGAGATGGGACCCATCAGTGCCTGATCCTAGAGGCTGAATGTCATTACATTCTCACAACAATGTCCAAAATTCTAGCTTTCCTTTGAGAAACTGCAGTAAAGAGGAACAAACTCAAGTAAAACCCTCCACTTCAGAAGAAATGTGATACGAGTGAAGCTCGAGAAGCCGAATGATGATTTGAAAATACTCAGGAAAATACATGTCCTTGAGTAAATGTAACTAGTCACTATCCACCTCTTGTTGCTAGGTAACATGCTGTATTTTTTATTTTTTATTTTTGCTTTGTTATCTGCAGAGAAATGTGGTATTATCCCTAGAGAAATGTGGAAGTGGGTGAAACTGTAAAGTTTCTTACACTTTGTCTCTTGTCTCTTTTGCCTTTGAAGTTGTTCAGGTGTTATGCATAATGTATTATTTCCAAAAACCTCTGTTCAAGGACAATATAATCTATAAAACCCACCGAAGAGGGACTTTCCTGAGGGCAGTGAACTGCTGGACAGAGGAACAGTGTCAGAAAAAACTCAATTACAGTTTAGACCTTTTCTAACACAATGTCCCACCTTTTATGATCAAAGGGGATTTTCTGTTTGACTGGCACCCTCTCCTTCTCTCTTCTATTTCCACCATCCTCTTTCCTTCCTTTGACTTCTTTCAAACTCAAAGCTTTGTCCACAGAAGAACACGCACCTTGTTTAATATTACTCCAGTTAAAGTCCAAACCTTTTAGACTCTCCTCATCATGAGAGAACTCAGCTACTTCAAAGTGCCCCTTTACATTGTGCGTATAACGCAGTAGAAAACCGTGAAACTGGTCCGACGCTGTGAAGCCTCACAGTCGTAATCACAATTCTCAATGCCAAGAGTCTGCCAGAGGGGTATAAAGCTCCCTAGCACCGGGCTGTGGCGCAGGGGAACGGTGTTCTTTGGAGTTATAGCGCTCCAGTTATTACTTCTGAAGGAGTTGGAGTGATCCAGAATTTCATACAGAGATTATACACAGTGTGGCCGAGATTTGTCTTGTGGAGGTTTGAGATTTTAATAATTATAATATATTAGCATTTTGCGAAGTGCAGGCCGTGCCCGATGTGGGCTGGGGCAAGGAAGGGGAGCTCTGAGGAACTTGGGCTGGAGTTCTATGTGGCTTCTGCTGTTGAGCTGAAGCTGGACACACCCCAGTAAAGAGCAAAGACGTGTAGTAGAAGTGTAAGTTGGGGAAAAAGGTGGAGCCAGGATTTGGGCGTGGTCCCGCCCCCAAAGGTTAGTATTCATAAACCCATGACAACTGTGATTTAGCTCTATATTCATTCATTATCTGTAACTGCTTATCCATTCACACCTACGGACACTTTTGAGTCGCCAATCCACCTACCAACGTGTGTTTTTAGACTGTGGGAGGAAACCAGAGCCCCCGGAGGAAACCCACGCAGACACAGAGAGAACATACCAACTCCTCACAGACAGTCACCCGGAGGAAACCCACGCAGACACAGAGAGAACACACCACACTCCTCACAGACAGTCACCCGGAGGAAACCCACGCAGACACAGAGAGAACACACCACACTCCTCACAGACAGTCACCCGGAGGAAACCCACGCAGACACAGGGAGAACACACCACACTCCTCACAGACAGTCACCCGGAGGAAACCCACGCAGACACAGGGAGAACACACCACACTCCTCACAGACAGTCACCCGGAGGAAACCCACGCAGACACAGGGAGAACACACCACACTCCTCACAGACAGTCACCCGGAGGAAACCCACACAGACACAGGGAGAACACACCAACTGCACACAGACAGTCACTTGGAGCGGGAATCGAACCCACAACCTCCAGGTCCCTGGAGCTGTATGACTGTGACACTACCTGCTGCGCCACCGTGTTATCATGTTAGCATTTTACACACAACATTGGAGGCTATCAGATGTGATACAACCCAACACACTATGCTGGGAAACACAGTGCTGTCCGTAATGAGCTGTTCTAAACGTCCTGTTTTGTGTTTTCTGGTTAATCCGTGTTCTCTGGTGCCCTCACAGATGGTTCTGAGCTGTCTTTCTGGGTTGATTTTAATGAGAGACACGTCTTTAACCGCTAACAGTTTGGATTAAAACTTGTTGCTCTCTTTTTTAAATTAATTGCTAAATGCACTTTTTGCCTTTCTTTTCCTTCTGTTTTGTTTTAGAGGCAATTAATTCTGTTATTGTACACGTTGTATTATTTCTCCTCTTTCTCGCCCTTCCTCCATTGCTCTCTCTCTTCCACTTTCTCTCCTTCATATCTCTTCCCATCTCCAATTTCTTGTTCTATACTTCATATATTTTCTCTCCCTTTTCAGCTTATTTTTTCCCTCTTGTTCTTATTTATCCTATTTCTCTCTCTCTCTCTCTCTCTCTCTGAACAGTGTAATTAATCTGTTCTTCCAGCTGATGGAGAGATTGTTGTTTTTCTTCGTCTCTGATGGCTCTGCATTAACTACTCATTATTCAGCTCAAAGTGGGGCCTGCAGTGAAAGGAAAGAACTGGTAGAAATAGAGCTTTAATGCATCCTTATAACTACTCATGCCTCAGTCCTTCCACCCATCCTTAAATCCATCCTTTTAACTTCAATTCATCTGTCTATTTAGTACAAACCTCCTAAGAAACAAAAAACCCACGTCATTGTCATGTATGAAGCTTCAATAACACAGTTGTCCTTCAACTACTCATCCATCCATCTTTCAGACATTTAACTCGTTCATACATCCTTCAACAACACCTGCTCTCTCCTAGTTATTTTCCCATCCATCTTTCCATCTGCTGAATCTGAGACTGTGTGGTTGTGTCTGAGACTGTGTTGTGTCTGAGACTGTGTTGTGTCTGAGACTGTGTTGTGTCTGAGACTGTGTGGTTGTATCTGAGACAGTGTAGTTGTATCTGAGACTGTGTTGTTGTATCTGAGACTGTTGTTGTGTCTGAGACTGTGTGGCTGTGTCTGAGACTTTGTTGTTGTGTCTGAGACTGTGTGGTTGTGTCTGAGACTGTGTGGTTGTGTCTGAGACAGTGTAGTTGTATCTGAGACAGTGTAGTTGTATCTGAGACTGTGTGGTTGTGTCTGAGACTGTGTGGTTGTGTCTGAGACTGTGTTGTGTCTGAGACTGTGTTGTGTCTGAGACTGTGTTGTGTCTGAGACTGTGTGGTTGTATCTGAGACAGTGTAGTTGTATCTGAGACTGTGTTGTTGTATCTGAGACTGTTGTTGTGTCTGAGACTGTGTGGCTGTGTCTGAGACTTTGTTGTTGTGTCTGAGACTGTGTGGTTGTGTCTGAGACTGTGTGGTTGTGTCTGAGACTGTGTTGTTGTATCTGAGACAGTGTAGTTGTATCTGAGACTGTGTGGTTGTGTCTGAGACTGTGTGGTTGTATCTGAGACTGTGTCGTTGTGTCTGAGACTGTGTCGTTGTGTCTGAGACTGTGTGGTTGTATCTGAGACTGTGTGGTTGTATCTGAGACGGTGTGGTTGTGTCTGAGACTGTGTGGTTGTGTCTGAGACTGTTGCTTTGACTGAGACTGTGTTGCTTTGACTGAGATGAGTTGTTGTATCTGAGACTGTGTGGTTGTGTCTGAGACTGTGTGGTTGTGTCTGAGACTGTGTAGTTGTGTCTGAGACTGTGTTGTTGTATCTGAGACTGTGTGGTTGTGTCTGAGACTGTGTGGTTGTGTCTGAGACGGTGTGGTTGTGTCTAAGACTGCGTTGCTTTGACTGAGACTGTGTTGTTGTATCTGAGACTGTGTGGTTGTGTCTGAGACTGTGTGGTTGTGTCTGAGACTGTGTAGTTGTGTCTGAGACTGTGTAGTTGTGTCTGAGACTGTGTTGTGTCTGAGACTGTGTTGTTGTGTCTGAGACTGCGTTGCTTTGACTGAGACTGTGTTGTTGTATCTGAGACCGTGTTGTTGTGTCTGAGACGGTGTGGTTGTTTCTGAGACGGTGTGGTTGTGTCTGAGACTGTGTGGTTGTGTCTGAGACGGTGTGGTTGTGTCTGAGACTGCGTTGCTTTGACTGAGACTGCGTTGTTGTGTCTGAGACAGTGTAGTTGTGTCTGAGACGGTGTGGTTGTGTCTGAGACTGTGTTGCTTTGACTGAGACTGTGTGGTTGTGTCTGAGACTGTGTAGTTGTATCTGAGACTGTGTGGTTGTGTCTGAGACTGTGTAGTTGTGTCTGAGACAGTGTAGTTGTATCTGAGACAGTGTAGTTGTATCTGAGACTGTGTGGTTGTGTCTGAGACTGTGTGGTTGTGTCTGAGACTGTGTTGTGTCTGAGACTGTGTTGTGTCTGAGACTGTGTTGTGTCTGAGACTGTGTGGTTGTATCTGAGACAGTGTAGTTGTATCTGAGACTGTGTTGTTGTATCTGAGACTGTTGTTGTGTCTGAGACTGTGTGGCTGTGTCTGAGACTTTGTTGTTGTGTCTGAGACTGTGTGGTTGTGTCTGAGACTGTGTGGTTGTGTCTGAGACTGTGTTGTTGTATCTGAGACAGTGTAGTTGTATCTGAGACTGTGTGGTTGTGTCTGAGACTGTGTGGTTGTATCTGAGACTGTGTCGTTGTGTCTGAGACTGTGTCGTTGTGTCTGAGACTGTGTGGTTGTATCTGAGACTGTGTGGTTGTATCTGAGACGGTGTGGTTGTGTCTGAGACTGTGTGGTTGTGTCTGAGACTGTTGCTTTGACTGAGACTGTGTTGCTTTGACTGAGATGAGTTGTTGTATCTGAGACTGTGTGGTTGTGTCTGAGACTGTGTGGTTGTGTCTGAGACTGTGTAGTTGTGTCTGAGACTGTGTTGTTGTATCTGAGACTGTGTGGTTGTGTCTGAGACTGTGTGGTTGTGTCTGAGACGGTGTGGTTGTGTCTAAGACTGCGTTGCTTTGACTGAGACTGTGTTGTTGTATCTGAGACTGTGTGGTTGTGTCTGAGACTGTGTGGTTGTGTCTGAGACTGTGTAGTTGTGTCTGAGACTGTGTAGTTGTGTCTGAGACTGTGTTGTGTCTGAGACTGTGTTGTTGTGTCTGAGACTGCGTTGCTTTGACTGAGACTGTGTTGTTGTATCTGAGACCGTGTTGTTGTGTCTGAGACGGTGTGGTTGTGTCTGAGACGGTGTGGTTGTGTCTGAGACTGTGTGGTTGTGTCTGAGACGGTGTGGTTGTGTCTGAGACTGCGTTGCTTTGACTGAGACTGCGTTGTTGTGTCTGAGACAGTGTAGTTGTGTCTGAGACGGTGTGGTTGTGTCTGAGACTGTGTTGCTTTGACTGAGACTGTGTGGTTGTGTCTGAGACTGTGTAGTTGTATCTGAGACTGTGTGGTTGTGTCTGAGACAGTGTAGTTGTGTCTGAGACTGTGTTGTTGTGTCTGAGACAGTGTAGTTGTGTCTGAGACTGTGTGGTTGTGTCTGAGACTGTGTTGTTGTGTCTGAGACTGCGTGGTTGTGTCTGAGACTGTGTTGTTGTGTCTGAGACTGTGTAGTTGTGTCTGAGACTGTGTAGTTGTGTCTGAGACTGTGTGGTTGTGTCTGAGACTGTGTAGTTGTGTCTGAGACTGTGTTTCTTTGACTGAGACTGTGTGGTTGTGTCTGAGACAGTGTA
>NC_089801.1:1798429-1810929 GCF_029633855.1 Hoplias malabaricus
TCACCCACACACTCATATGTTCACATACTCACTCACATACACACACTCTCTCACGTGGTCTCACATTCACTCACTCACTCAGATGGTCTCATATTCACTAACTCACTCACATTGGTTCATATTCAGTCACTCACATACTGACTCTCTCTCTCAGTCACTCACTCACTCATTCATGCACTCATTCACTCATTGTCACACATACATACTCCCTCACCTCACTCCCTCATTCATTCACTCTCACACATACATACTCACCCACTCACATACACACTCACATGGTCTCATATTCACCTCACTCACACACTCTCTCATTCACTCATTCACTCACTTACACACATACTCACTCACTCACCCACTCACATACTCACATGGTCTCATATTCACTCACTCATACTCCTTCACCTTACTCACACACTCACATATTCACTCACCCACTCACATACTCACATGGTCTTATATACACTCACTCACATACTCCTTCACCTCACTCACCCACTCACATACTCACATGGTCTCATATTCACTCACTCATACTCCTTCACCTCACTCACACACTCACATATTCACTCACCCACTCACATACTCACATGGTCTTATATACACTCACTCACATACTCCTTCACCTCACTCACACACTCTCTCACCCACTCACTCATTCACTCACTCTCACACATACATACTAATACACTTACACACATACATACTCCCTCACCTCATTCACTCACTCACATGGTCTTATATACACTCACTCACATACTCCCTCACTCACTCATTCACTCACTCTCACACATACATACTAATACACTTACACACATACATACTCCCTCACCTCATTCACTCACTCACATGGTCTTATATACACTCACTCACATACTCCCTCACTCACTCATTCACTCACCCTCACACATACATACTCCCTCACTCACCCTCACACATACATACTCCCTCACTCACCCTCACACATACATACTCCCTCACTCACTCATTCACTCACCCTCACACATACATACTCCCTCACTCACTCTCTCACCCACTCACTCATTCACTCACTCTCACACATACATACTAATACATTTACACACATACATACTCCCTCACTCACTCATTCACTCACCCTCACACATACATACTCCCTCACTCACCCTCATACATACATACTCCCTCACTCACCCTCACACATACATACTCCCTCACTCACTCATTCACTCACCCTCACACATACATACTCCCTCACTCACTCTCTCACCCACTCACTCATTCACTCACTCTCACACATACATACTAATACATTTACACACATACATACTCCCTCACCTCATTCACTCACTCACATGGTCTCATATTCACTCACTCACATACTCCTTCACCTCACTCACTCACTCACTCACTCACTCTCACACTCACTCATTTGCACACTCAAAAGTTTTAATGATTTATTTATTTCTTTATTAGGAGTGAGCTACTGTATTTTTACCGTTGTGTGTGATTCTTCAGTTTTGAGTAATGTTTCCTCCCTCTGCTCCTGCAGGTGTGTGAACTGAGTCCAGCAGCTGATCAGGGAACAGTGTTCTCCCACCTCTGAGCTCTGCGATGGTGAGCAGGGTTTTTATTGTGTTTTTAATCATTATTAATCCCGGCTCCTGTGCCCTAAGGCCTTGTTTACTCACGTTAATCCAGGCCTACACACACCGGCGGGGCAGGTAACAGCATTTATCCACTGTCAGAAACACATTTACATGAGTCTCTTACAGATCACTCCACAAATAAACATGGTTCCACAACAGCCCATAATAATCCATTATCTTTCAGCCATTATGAAATTACGCCTCCTGTGTGAACTAATGAGAAACCTCAGAACACAGTAGCTACACAGTATACACAAACATGTGTGGACACTCCATAGAAAAGCATGAGAAGCAGTGTATGAGCCGAGTTCACCACGCTCAAAGCCAAGCATCCACCTATAAGGGGCATAAAGCCCATTAATACTTGTTGGAGCTGTGGTGGGACTGTGTTCTCTGGAGTGATGGAGCTACATCCAGTTCATTTTTTGAGCCGAAGTAGTGTTGGAGATCCACAACTAATCATCCACCTTCAGAACCTGACCTCACTGTCCCTGCAGCTGCTGTACAGTCTTCTCTGACGAAGAGAATCATTTGTTTTATTGTCACTGCACAGAGGAGCAGTTACTGCAGTAAACCGGTGGCCATACAGTGCACATTTAAGGTCAGTTGGTAATTTCGCATTGATATGTCTATTGTGTTTATGTGAAGGATGTTAATTTTAGAATAGATCAGATCTGAATATGGACAAAAAGGTCATGAATGTTTGAAGAAACTTATCTCCAAGTGTATCTCCATTTTTTATAGTTTTTAAATATCATTAAAATGAGGGCGGCACAGTGGTGCAGCAGGTGGTGTCGCAGTCACACAGCTCCAGGGACCTGGAGGTTGTGGGTTCAATACTCGCTCCGGGTGACTGTCTGTGAGGAGTGTGGTGTTTTCTCCCTGTGTCTGCGTGGGTTTCCTCCGGGTGCTCCGGTTTCCTCCCACAGTCCAAAAACACACGTTGGTAGGTGGATTGGAGACTCAAAAGTGTCCGTAGGTGTGAGTGTGTGAGTGAATGTGTGTGTGTTTGTGTGTTGCCCTGTGAAGGACTGGCGCCCCCCTCCAGGGTGTATTCCTGCCTTGCGCCCAGTGATTCCAGGTAGGCTCTGGACCCACCATGACCCTGAACTGGATAAGGGATACAGATAATGAATGACTGAATTAATTAAAATGAATGAAAACAGCAGTTGCTCTTATATTGTGGCAAACGTTCCTGATGGATGGACCAAAAAAAGGAATACTTTATTAGGAATAATTATTTCAATATTAACTTTGATTATAAATGATTAAAGTCTTCTTCCTTCTGTAAATTTACCATTTTATTACAAGCATTTTAGATGATATACAACACACTGTAGTTAATTTTAATAGAGGGCCTTTAAGTTTAGTATGAAACTCTGGAAAGTCTAAGATTAAAGAAAGTGTTAAACACCAAAAAAATAAAGTAAACAAAGATCAATTAAATGGAAAAGAAATAAATAAGTGGGAAACAATAAGTTCAAAGAGAGAACCATTCCCAGGACAAAACACAAAGGGACACAGCAGTAAACAGATTTCCACACATGTGTGTATTTGTGTGTGTGTGTGTGTTTAGAGCTAGTGGTTATCACTCGCGTGTCTCCGGAGTGTGTGTATGTTAATGAGCTGATTAAAGTTGTGTGGAGGGTGTGGACGGAGTCGATAAGATTCTCCTTCAGAGGAAAATGATTTAAAGCTCATTTCACACTCAGCTCTGCATTAGAGCAGCTTCAGTCTCTGAGCTCAAAATCCTCCCCTCATTAATAAATAATTACTCAGTAATTACACACCGCCGCTTCCACTCAAACACCAGGGCTCGGAGTCACAGATGCATCTTAAAAAAGGAGTTCTTCTTAGATGTGATTTTTAAATTCTTAACTTCACGCTTAAGAAAGCAGATCAGGTAAATATCTCTTCTTCAGGACACTGACTGGTCCTGGGAGAGGCTTTTGTCACGTGAACCTGAGAAGTTGAGTGACAGAGTGAGTGAGGCATAGTTAGCTTTAATCACCCAGCGATAAATGAATAAAATATGCTTTGAACCATTAGTTAAATTAATTTAAATATTGTTGAATTGAATTAGGGCGGCACAGTGGTGCAGCAGGTAGAGTCTCAGTCACACAGCTCCAGGGGCCTGGAGGTTGTGGGTTTGAGTCCTGCTCCGGGTGACTGTCTGTGAGGAGTGTGGTGTGTTCTCCCTGTGTCTGCGTGGGTTTCCTCCGGGTGACTGTCTGTGAGGAGTGTGGTGTGTTCTCTCTGTGTCTGCGTGGGTTTCCTCCGGGTGACTGTCTGTGAGGAGTGTGGTGTGTTCTCCCTGTGTCTGTGTGGGTTTCCTCCGGGTGACTGTCTGTGAGGAGTGTGGTGTGTTCTCCCTGTGTCTGTGTGGGTTTCCTCCGGGTGACTGTCTTTGAGGAGTGTGGTGTGTTCTTCCTGTGTCTGCGTGGGTTTCCTCCGGGTGACTGTCTGTGAGGAGTGTGGTGTGTTCTCCCTGTGTCTGCGTGGGTTTCCTCCGGGTGACTGTCTGTGAGGAGTGTGGTGTGTTCTCTCTGTGTCTGCGTGGGTTTCCTCCGGGTGATTGTCTGTGAGGAGTGTGGTGTGTTCTCCCTGTGTCTGTGTGGGTTTCCTCCGGGTGACTGTCTGTGAGGAGTGTGGTGTGTTCTCCCTGTGTCTGTGTGGGTTTCCTCCGGGTGACTGTCTGTGAGGAGTGTGGTGTGTTCTCCCTTTGTCTGTGTGGGTTTCCTCCGGGTGACTGTCTGTGAGGAGTTGGTGTGTTCTTCCTGTGTCAGCGTGGGTTTCCTCCAGGTGACTGTCTGTGAGGAGTGTGGTGTGTTCTCCCTGTGTCTGTGTGGGTTTCCTCCGGGTGACTGTCTGTGAGGAGTGTGGTGTGTTCTCCCTGTGTCTGCGTGGGTTTCCTCCAGGTGCTCTGATTTCCTCCCACAGTCCAAAAAACACACAATGGTAGATAGAGTGTTCGTAGGTGCAAGTGAATGTGTGTGTGTCGCCCCCTCCAGGGTGTGTTCCCGCCTTCCGCCCAATGATTCCAGGTAGGCTCTGGACCCACTGCGACCCTGAACTGGATAAGGGTTACAGATAATGAATGAATGAATTGAATTTGTTCATGTAAAGTGCAGTATTTGAAAATTGACATCAGAAGACAGTGAAGAGAGTCTTATAAAGAATGAAACATTTTTTAAGAGAAGTTCTTAAGGTTTTTTTTTTTTTTTTTTTTTTTTTTTCATTTCAGAACTTTTTTGTTTTTTCTTAAGTATTGTGATGTTGGATCCAGCTCCTTCCTGTCATTAAACTCTCCTGACTCTCTATGGGATCTGTGCATGCTGAAGGTTAAGGGTTAAAAATCCAGGTCGGTGAAAATCTTGAGCTTTCAAACACAAGCAGAAACATACAGTACATTGTAGGGTCTAAGGATGGTTTTTATTCTGAAAACACAACCATAAAGATCTCCCTCTTTCTCTAATTTCTTCCCCAGGGACTCTCTCTTTTCCTTCCTCTTTTCCTCTTTCCATCTGTTTTCTTTTGCAGCGTGTGTTTACTATTTTCCTCTCACATTTCTTTTCCTCTCCATCTTTCTTCTTCATGCTCTCTCTCTCTCTCTCTCTCTCTCTCTCTCTCTCTCTCTCTCTTTCCTTTCATTTTCTCTCATTCATTCATGAATCTTTCCATCCTTCCCCTTTCCTTTTTCATTTCTTTCATTCTGTATCTCTCTCTCTCCTCCTTCCTTTCAAACTCTTTTACTCTTTCACCCCCCATCCATCCCTGTTTCTTTCTATCTCTATCTCTCTCTCTCTCTCTCTGTCTCTCTCTCTCTCTCTTTATCGCTGTACTGGTCAGTACCAGTTGGTGGTCTCCATGGTAACAGTGACAGTGAGATCAATCACTTGTTGCATAAGTAAACAGTGTGTGTAGACTTGTACTGTTTGAGAATTCTGATTACCAAATTAAATCATTACTAAAATAAAAGGAAATAAATATAGGACTGTTTAAGTTCATACTCACAGGCTCCCATTGGGGAAAAAAATCAGAAGCAGGCATTATTATTTTTATTATTATTATTTATGTAGGTGTGAGTGTGTGTGTGTGTGTGTTGCCCTGTGAAGGACTGGCGCCCCCTCTAGGGTGAATCCCCGAGCTGCGCCTCATGATTCCAGGTAGGCTCTGGACCCACCGCAATCCTGAACTGGATAAGGGTTACAGATAATGAATGAATGAATTATTATTTTTCATTATTATTATTATTATTGCAAATATATTACATATTAGTATATTTTTAGTTTATTAGATTATTGATATTATGACTATGATGCGTATTAGAAGAAGAAGAAGAAGAAGAAGAATCTAATCAGCCCTTGTTTTCTCGTCTGTTTTAAAGGGAAACCCCTGCATTGATCGTGGTGTGGTGAAGTGGTGTATAAACCCGGTCATAGACACAGTGATTACTCAGTGAGGACTGTTGCTGAAGGAGGTCAGTGTTTACACATTGCGATGGTATTGAAATGTCGTGAACTTGGTAAGTGGTGACTATTACTCTGTTACAGCGAGCTGATGTCTGTGAATTAGCTTAAATAACAGAAAGTGCTTTGTGTTCTCATTTCGGTTTGATTTCTGTTGGATTTGTGTCCGATCTGAAGCTTAATATCTGTGTGAAAAGATGCAAATTAAATCTGACTGGCCTCCATTTCCATGCAGTAATGAAATCCTGGATAAACACACACACACACACACACACACACACACACACACACACACACACACACACACACACACATATCACATTATCTCCTATTTGCTGAAACAGTGTGTATTCCAAATACAAAACAGAGGCTTTCTTTTAGCCAATCACATCACAGTAGTTGTCTTTACAACTACTTGGGGCTTGGTTACCAGGGTGGGGTTGGTTTAATGTGATCTTCGGTCGCTCTTGAAGGAAAACTTCAGAAACTGACCCTCGTATTTTCTCAGAGGATTAATCGACTGCTCAGAGAGCTCAGGAAAAAACCAAGAATAGTAAAGAAAACACCCACTGCTGCAGCAATTCTTGAGATATTGAATTAATATAATATCACAGCAGTAGGTGGCATATTGGAAAGTTGGGCCTAGTTACAGTAGCCAAGCTATGATTAAACAATCAATAATAACTTCTGAGCTAAGGGTCCTAATTGGTCTCTGTAAAAGGCTTGTAGAAGTTTTAACATTTAGCTCCAGCTCTGATGTCCGTGTAGTTGTAATTTTTACATTTCCTCTCCACTCTGAACCTGATCAAATAAAATAAGGTCCCAAACGGAGCCGTGGCTGGATCGGAACGCCCTTTAACCCGAGAGGATAGATCCAAATCTGGAATAAATGTCAGACTTTCACCTCAGATGACATTTTCCCTTCATCTTTTTTTCTTTTCCCTTGCTTTCAAAAGTCAAATTCAACAAGCACGGTGTAATGGCAGTGGTAAAAAAAACCTGCATTTAGAGGAAGTGCAGCCGAGAAAGCAGTTAATTTCAGGATCAGTCAGAGACTCTGCTTTTTCAGACTCTGACTCTGTGATGAATTAATGAAGCACTGAAACTTCTGTAGAACTTTACAATATCTGTCAGACTAGTGCTCAGATAATGGAGTTTAATTGTTCACAACAGGATCCTTCTCTCTTTCTTTCTGACGAATGATACGCGTGTGATTCCCGCACTCTTTCGTTCTTCTAGTTTAAATCCTACTGTGCAGGGATTTTTGAGGCTGGACAGACAGCTTTAATTGCGGTAAATCAGCCAGATTTTACTGATGTAGCTCGAGGCTATGTATATTCTCCTCGTGTGTCATTGCTGTCATTTTTAAATATTATGTTGGTGGAGTGTTGCCAGTTTTACGTACAGTACTGTGCTAAAGTTTTAGGCACCAGATTATTCATTCATTCATTTATTACCTGTAACCCTTATCCAGTTCAGGGTCGCGGTGGGTCCAGAGCCTACCTGGAATCATTGGGCGCAAGACAGAAATTAACCCAGGAGGGGGCGCCAGTCCTTCACAGGGCAACACAGACATTTACACACTCACACCTACAGACACTTTGGAGTCGCCAATTCACCTACCAACATGTGTTTTTTTTGGACTGTGGGAGGAAACCGGAGCACACTACACAGACCCACAGACAGTCACCCGGAGGAAACCCACGCAGTCACAGGGAGAACACACCACACTCCTCACAGACAGTCACCTGGAGGAAACCCACTTGGACACAGGGAGAACACACCACACTCCTCACAGACAGTCACCCGGAGGAAACCCACGCAGACACAGAGAGAACACACCACACTCCTCACAGACAGTCACCTGGAGGATACCCACGCAGACACAGGGAGAACACACCACACTCCTCACAGACAGTCACCCGGAGGAAACCCACGCAGACACAGGGAAAACACACCACACTCCTCACAGACAGTCACCCAGAGGAAACCCACGCAGACACAGGGAGAACACACCACACTCCTCACAGACAGTCACCTGGAGGAAACCCACTTGGACACAGGGAGAACACACCACACTCCTCACAGACAGTCACCCGGAGGAAACCCACGCAGACACAGAGAGAACACACCACACTCCTCACAGACAGTCACCTGGAGGATACCCACGCAGACACAGGGAGAACACACCACACTCCTCACAGACAGTCACCCGGAGGAAACCCACACAGACACAGGGAAAACACACCACACTCCTCACAGACAGTCACCCAGAGGAAACCCACGCAGACACAGGGAAAACACACCACACTCCTCACAGACAGTCACCCAGAGGAAACCCACGCAGACACAGGGAGAACACACCACACTCCTCACAGACAGTCACCTGGAGGAAACCCACGCAGACACAGGGAGAACACACCACACTCCTAATAAATAATTAATAAATAATGATTTTAAATAATTTGTGCTGTGGATTTAACAAACTCATGCAAATCAAGGAGAATCTGAACAACACATGGTTCTTTAAACTCACTCTCACCTACTACTTTATAGAAAATTAACGTATATTTCATATTTGTTTTATATTATTATTATTTGTTTGTATTGTATGTATTTACTGTGGTTGTATATAAGTTTATACAAGCACCAGGTCACTGAGAAGGCATTAGTTTAAATATATATCATTATCTTAGGAGCCTAAGACGTCTGTACAGTGCTGTATGGGCTGTGTTTCATCTTTTTGTAGCGAGTGTGTCTTACACTTTTGGCTGTATAATTTGTGTGTGTGTGTGTGTGTGTGTGTGTGTGTGTGTGTGTGTGTGTGTGTGTGTTTGCTAATAAGGTGTGAAAAAAAAGAAAGATATACTGAATATTCAGAGTTCATACATTTATACCCTCCACAAATATGTCAGCAAAAGCATTTTAATTGGAGATCACGTGTAGCTCCTTATCACTTTATTCCGGAAGTAACCAGATGTGGGTCCTGTATAACTGAATTAAATGGCTATTTCACACGTGAGCTCTTCTTTAGTGTGCAGCAGATTTATTTCTCTATTTCTCCAGTGTTTTCTCCTGTTCATTTCCCTCTGCACGCAGCAGAAGATTAATGAATGTGATCCCACAACAAACCAAAGACACATAAACACACAGAAACCAGTCCTCGTTTCATTTCTGCAGCGTGTCTCTGAGCTCTGATATTCCTTGATTAATCCCCTGAGAAAATCCTTCCAAATCGAGTAAAAAGAGTCAGCTTCTGAAGTTTTCTCTTTCATCATAAACCCGTAGATGGCGTCTACAGATGTTTCTTCCTAATATTAATGAGTAGTGATGTGAGTGTAAATATTTGTGAATTCAGCTGCTTTAAACTGCACTGGTTGTGGAAGCAGTGTGTTAAATCTCTATAGAGAAGAGGAGTATAAACCTCCAGCTTGGAGCTAGGGAGCAGTGGAATTGTGTTCTCTGGAGAGGTGGAGCCTTAGGGAGAAGTTGGAGTGGTGTTTGGTGTTGAGGTAAGAGTTAGGGTTAATGTATGTGTTAGGGACAGGTTAAAGGTGAGGGATGAGCTTGTCATTGTTATAGATCACCTGATAATGAACGAAAATGTAATGGCCCCACAGTGCATGAAAACAAATATATGTGGGTGTGGGTGTATGAGAATGTGTATGTGTGTTTGTGTGTGTGTGTGTGTGTGCATGTATGTGTATGTGTGTGGTTGGGGGTGTGGGTGTGTCTCTCTGTGAGTGTGTGTGTGTGTGTGTGTATGTGCGTGTGTGTGTGTGTGTGAGAGAGAGAATGTGTATGTATGTGTTTGTTTGTGTGTGTGTGAGAATGTGTATGTATGTGTATGTGTGTGGGTGTGTCTCTCCGAGTGTGTGTGTGTGTGTGTGTGTCTATGTGTGTGTGTGTGAGAATGTGTATGTATGTGTATGTGTGTGGGTGTGTCTCTCTGAGTGTGTGTGTGTCTATGTGTGTGTGTGTGAGAATGTGTATGTATGTGTTTGTCTGTGTGTGTATGTGTGTGTGTGTGTGAGAGAGAATGTGTATTTATGTGTTTGTTTGTGTGTGTGTGAGAATGTGTATGTATGTGTCTGTGTGTGTATGTATGGGTGTGTCTCTCTGAGTGTGTATGTGTGTGTGTGTGTTTGTTTCTAAGTGTGTGTGTGAGAATGTATATGTATGTGTTTGTTTGTTTGTGTGTGTGTGTGTGTGTGTGTGTGTGTCTGTATGCGGGTGTGTCTGTGTGTGTGTGTCTGTGTGTGTGTGTCTGTGTGTGTGTCTGTGGGTGTGTGTGTGTGTCTGTGTGCGTATGTGTATGTGTGTGTTTGTTTGTGAGTCTGAGAATGTGTATGTATGTGTTTATGTGTGTATATGTGTGTGTCTCTGTGTGTATGTGTGTTTGTGTGTGTGTGTGTCTGAGAATGTGTATGTATGTGTTTGTGTGTGGGTGAGAATGTGTATGTGTGTGGGTGTGTCTCTGAGTGTGTGTGTGTGTGTGTGTGTCTATGTGTGTGTGTGTGAGAATGTGTATGTATGTGTGAGAATGTATTTGTATGTGTTTGTTTGTGTGTTTGTTTGTTTGTGTGTGTGTCTGAGAATGTGTATGTATGTGTTTGTGTGTGTATATGTGTGTGTGTGTGTGTGTGTGTGTGTGTGTGTCTGTGTGCGTATGTGTATGTATGCGGGTGTGTCTCTGTGTGTGTGTGTGTGTGTGTGTGTGTGTGTTTGTTTGTGTGTGTGTGTGTGTATGTTTGTGTGTGTATATGTGTGTGTGTGTGTGTGTGTAAATTAAACACTCATTTCAGCTGTGTTCTTCTGTCACAGAGCTCTATAGCAGTGGGCTCCACTCCTCTGTATCGATCTGTTCATCAGTTGAGTCGTTTCATTGTGGATATGTGCCTCTCATCTCTGAGGAGTGATGGAGAGATGGAGGAGGGCTGCAGGAGGATTGGATTTCTGTTTCTCTGCTCGTAAATGAAGGAATAAAATAATTCCTTTCAAACCGCCAGAGAGGTGAACTCATACTGACCCTCACTCAGGAGTCTTTACTCTGCCACACACACTCATACACACTACAGAACAGGGTTCTCCAAAGGGTTCTGTAGTGGAGACTATGGTCTAATAAATCGTGAACATTAATGTGGCTGATTACAAGGTTCCACTGTCCTCAGAGAACCATTCTTCTGTACTTTACAGCTTTATAGAGGTATTTAGAAAAAAAGAAATATAGATATTTGGAGAAAAAAGAGAAAGGACAGATAAATGTGGGAGGATGGGTGGATGAGAGAGAGAGAGAGAGAGAGAGAGAGAGAGAGAGGGGGGGGGACAGAATAGGATTAGTGATTAGTGAGAGAGAAAATTGGGAGAGAAGAATGGGTAGAGAGAGAAAGTGATAAGGGAGAGGGAGAGAAAAGGGGGGGCAGAAGAAAATTGAAAATTAGAAAGTAGGTAATAGACGGAGAGAAAGAGAAGCAGGTGGAAAAACGAAGCGATAGAAAAAAGAAATTAGAGGAAGGTAGGTGTAGCAAAAGACAGAAGTAAGAAGAGAGAGAGAGAGAGAGAGAGATTTCTGTGTAATCTGTGACTTCGCAGTGAAGACAGAACATCAGAGAAAGTGAAAGAAAGAAAGAAAGAGAAAGGGCGAGGAAGGGAAATAAAAAGGAAATAAAGAAATTGGGGAGGCAAACAGAGGAAAAGGAAATCCAGGAAACAAAGTAGAAAATGGAGAGAGGAAAACAGGAGAGGAAGTTGAGAAGGATAAAGAAGGGGAAGAAGTAGAGATAAATACTGAGAGAGAGAGAGAGAGAGAGAGAGAGAGAGAGAGAGAGAATGAGTCAGAGTTGTCTCTGAAGGCCATATCATTGTGTTTGTGATTCTGATCGTGTGTGTGTGTGTGTGTGTGTGTGAGAGAGAGAGAGAGAGAGAGATTGATATTCTGCTGCAGTTCTGTGAGGTGGAGAGTGTGTGAATGAATGCAGAACTCTCACTGCAGTGGATCAGGGTCTCGCCATCAGCTCTAAATCAACACTGATATCTAACAGAGTGGACACTTTATTGGAAACCCCTGGCTCACAGCTTCTGTCTCACAGAGAAATCCGTAGCTCAGCTGCTGCACTGCAAACTGTGGCCTTGACTGTGGTGTAGCTCTTGTCAATAAAAAAGCCAAATAAATCAATACAAACGTCAATGTTTAGTAGAAAATGCGGCCTGCGCAGCTAATGCAACTCCCAGGTGGTTGCTAGAGTGTTGCTAAGGTATTCCTAATGTTTGCAAGGGTGTTGCTGGAGGTTGCTAAGGTATCCAAAATGATTAGTAGAATTTTGCTAAGTGGCTAAAGTATCTCAGATGGTTAATATTGTGTGGATAAGTGGTCACAAAGATATTCCAAGTTGTTGCTAGGGTGTTA
>NC_089801.1:1815929-1825929 GCF_029633855.1 Hoplias malabaricus
TGATAGGAAATGCTTTGCATCTGACAAAGGCAGCTTTGTGTGGTTGTTGATGTTGTGTTGACCTTTCTAGATAGTACTTTACTCTAGTAAATGTATTAAAATTTTACTCAAGTATCAAAACTTTTACTGGAGAATGGCTTTGGGAAACTCTCCCACACTCTGATGATAATTGTGCGTACTTCTTTTCCATTAGCACAATGCTAATTGATGCTAATTCCATTCATTTTTAGCTACATTAGCCTAATAACAGTGTGAATGTGTTCTTACTTTCTAGTGTAGCTCTCTTTAAGGTCCTTATGGATTGTTTTAGAGCATTTTAATGCACTTTTTTACAAAAACATTCTCATCAGCTCCTTGTTCTATACACTTCTATGTTAGCATGCTATATGAATAGCATCTGAAAAATGTTTAGTCACTGTGTGTGTGTGTGTGTGTGTGTGTGTGTGTGTGTGTGTGTGTGTGTGTGTGTCTGTGTCTGTGTGTGTTGCAGAGAGAGAAAATGAGGAGTAAATTGGATTAACCTCATTGTTCTTTTTAGGTTTTGAATTTCAATTAAACTCAAGGGTATTTTTAATTTATTTAGAGGAACTCTCAATTATAGTCCATTATTAATATGATGTTTTTATTTTCCCCATAATTTAATTATGCTATGAAAATGAAGGTGTGTAAGACTGAAAGGTGTGTATTATGTCTGTGTAACAGCTGCTTTGATGGAGCTCTACAGAAGTTATCTGATGGAATGATAAACCTTTAAAATTGTGGTTAGTCCGTTACCACAAAAAAAAAAAAACTATTTATGAAGTTGTAAATTGCTAAATAAGTGGTTACAGACAACGAATGAAGGAATGAACTTGCTAAATGTTTTCTACACCTTTTTATCAGTGCAAATTAAACATGGCATAAATAGGAAAACATACAGGATTCTGGGTATTTTCCATAGTGTGTGTGTGTGTGTGTGTGTGTGTGTGTGTTGTGAATCTTTATGACCTTGTAATGAAGCTGCTCACACAGCTGCTGCTGGTTGGCATGCCAATACACTCAGATAATATAGAGAAAAATACACACACACAGATACACACACACACACACACACACATACACACACACACAGATACCCACACGCACACTACATTTCTTTTATCACATCTCATAAAAACACTTCAATAACTTCAAGAAGTTAGATTTCCACTGGAGTTATGATTTTTTTTACAAAAGATTTCCTCCGTATAATCAGATGTTTCTGATAAAATTGATCTGTGTATTTGTTTCATCTGTTGTCACTGATTAATTTTAGATGACTAAATAAACACACAACTTGATCAGTAATTGATAAGATAGTTTTAAGTTTTAGTGCATATTCTGAACGTTCCCAAGCTAAACTTGAAGGTTATTTCCACCTCATTTCCTCAGAGGAAGAATAAACACCTTCCATCCTTTACCCGGGGTGCACATGTTGTCAAAACAAACCACTCCAGCCATTTCCTATCAGCTTTATATTGATCGTCTCAGCTCCTTGGTGATTACACCGGACTCTGATGAGCTTTAGTTTATCTCCTGATTATCAGACTGTGGTTCAGACAACACGAGGTAAAACCCCGCTCTAAACGAGGGTCTGGATCCACTTAGCTCAGCAGGATGTTTATTACTGAGATAATGCTGTTTATTATTGGGATAATTGTGTATCTGATTACCTCTGCAAACCATAAGATGGATCTGTTGTGTAACATTGGTTATATCATCATTCCACAGACAGACACTAATCCAATCTTCTGTAAATGATTGATACCTGAGTAAAAAAAAAAAACAGTACCTTCTCATGGTTCAGAACCCAAGTGTCTACAAGGTCATTTTCAAAAACCCCATTCGTTTGTCTACTATAAAAAAACAGCTTAGAGCCAGAATTCATGATATGGGCATGAACTTAAGGAATGTTTAGACTTAACTTGAGATCACGAAACAATATGGCTGCTTTGGTCAGCTACTGGTAGATTTGTAAATACTGGGCACACTAATAGATGGAAAGACAACAAATAAAGTCACACAGAGAGTAGAAGTTAGAAAAAAATGTATTCATACATGAGTACAAATAAAGATATGTGATCTCCAATATGGTTGGGGTATTATATGCTAAATGCAATAAAAACAAGACTTGTTCGTCCTCTTAAACCTTAATTTAAAAGCACTAAAAAACCTTCAGTTTGTTATCTGCTGTGTTACATCACATTTCCTTTCATTGACACTGTTTAATCATCTGGGAACTGAGGATACAAATTGTTGCAGCTTTGTGAGTGCAATTTTTGCCCACTCTCGCCTGATACATGACTTCAGCTGCTCAACAGTACGTGGTTGCAGTTGTCTGATTCTTCTCTATAATGAGGCACAGGAGAGAGATCTGTTCTGTTCTGTCAAACAAACTCATTCTCTGTCTGTAATATTACGCTGTAATATTACGCTAAACGTGTCGCCTTGATGGCAGGATGTGTTTCTCTGAAAGACCAATATTCACCTCAATGTCAGTGGAGACATCTCACGTTGACAAGTCACTCATGCTGTGGACACTGATGCACGGATCAAAGTTGGATTAATCTGACCACAGCATACCACTGGAGTCCGCCAATTTAGGACCACTATTATAAATACTGCAGAATTGTCCGAATTATAGCAGCGTTTGATTTAAAAATGGTTTGAAAGTGGATTAAAGCAGAACGTTTGGCTCGGTTTGTTTCTGGCCGGCTCTTCTTTTTATATTAAAGCTGTAATTACGTTATGTGTCACAGTGTGTCAGACCTGGAGAATATTCCTCAGGGTCTTCAGAGAGCAGGGCTTAATTAAGCCCCTTTTGTTCGTCCCTCGATGATTTAATTACCCACAATTCCCTGACTGTGATGTGCGCCGTATTTTTAGCATGCGGTGAACAGTAAACCAAGCTTTCACAACGACCCACAGTTAAACAGTTCATGATCTAGAGTTGTGTGCACACGTTTTAGCAGCGCTGTCTAAATACCCATCACGTAGTTGATTTTCTAAATGGAAATCATAACGCAGTGACGCATCCTCTACAGAGAACCCACTTTAAATTATATTCGAACCTTTCTTTTGGGATGAGTTGGAGTCGTGTTTGTGATCCAGACAGATCCTGAGAAACCAGTCACACATCAGCGTCCACCCGTCTCCTCACAGTCAGAAAGAGAGAGAGAGGAATCAGACTGAAATGGAAGGATGCTGGTGTTTGATTGGTTTCAATTGTCTATCCAGCTTTGTCCACATACTTTTGTTCTATTAGGTTTCTGACTATAAGCATCCTGATGAAATAAGAACATCGATGAGGAAGGCTTCACACTAGATGTTGGAACATTGCTGTATTGTTTAATGGTTAGTGTTTAGCTTTGTTTAATGGTTAGTGTTTAGCTTTGTTTAATGGTTGGTGTTTAGTGTTTAGCTTTGTTTAATGGTTAGTGTTTAGCTTTTGTTTAATGGTTGGTGTTTAGCTTTGTTTAATGGTTAGTGTTTAGCTTTGTTTAATGGTTGGTGTTTAGTGTTTAGCTTTGTTTAATGGTTAGTGTTTAGCTTTGTTTAATGGTTAGTATTTAGATTTGTTTAATGGTTGGTGTTTAGCTTTGTTTAGTGTTTAGCTTTGTTTAATGGTTGGTGTTTAGCTTTTGTTTAATGGTTGGTGTTTAGCTTTGTTTAATGGTTAGTGTTTAGCTTTGTTTAATGGTTGGTGTTTAGTGTTTAGCTTTGTTTAATGGTTAGTGTTTAGCTTTGTTTAATGGTTGGTGTTTAGTGTTTAGCTTTGTTTAATGGTTAGTGTTTAGCTTTGTTTAATGGTTAGTGTTTAGCTTTGTTTAATGGTTAGTATTTAGATTTGTTTAATGGTTGGTGTTTAGCTTTGTTTAGTGTTTAGCTTTGTTTAATGGTTGGTGTTTAGCTTTTGTTTAATGGTTGGTGTTTAGTTTTGTTTAATGGTTAGTGTTTAGCTTTGTTTAATGGTTGGTGTTTAGTGTTTAGCTTTGTTTAATGGTTAGTGTTTAGCTTTGTTTAATGGTTAGTGTTTAGCTTTGTTTAATTGTTAGTATTTAGATTTGTTTAATGGTTGGTGTTTAGCTTTGTTTAGTGTTTAGCTTTGTTTAATGGTTAGTGTTTAGCTTTGTTTAATGGTTAATGTTTAGCTTTGTTTAATGGATAGTGTTTAGTGTTTAGCTTTGTTTAGTGCTTAGCCCTGCTTATAGTTTAGCCCTTGTGTTTAGTGTCCCTCTGTCTAGTTTCCTTTAAGTTATGGTAATAAAGCCTCATGCACTTACCTCCTTCCCTTGTTCCTTGACCACTCCTACGCACCACCCCCCCTCTTATTACAAACAGTTTTACCTGCTGTAACACACCTGACTCAGGTGAATATATTCTGAGTTGAATTAGGCTCCTGCTGCACATTTGTAATATACCAGCTGCTAAAAATACCATTGTTTATGTCAGGTAACATACTTGGGAGAGAGAAAAACGAGTGAAACTGAGAACAGATTTTCTCCACAGTGCAACACTCCTGAGCGCAACTGTTAGAGAAACTGAGAAACCTCAGACTCCTCCGTCTCAGAGGGGACTGGGAAAGAAGAGAAAGAAATCTACAGAAGAAATGCTGAAGGCAGTGTACAAAGGTTAAATCAGTTTATAATAGATTTGGGCATCTGGAGCAGCCTGAGCTCACTATGTCCAGTGGCAGGAGGGACAGTGGAACTGTGTTCTCTGCAGTGATGGTGCTCCATCCAGTACGTCTGGGATGAGTTGTGGTGATGTACTAATTGTCCAACGTCGGAACCCGACTTTACTTTTGTTTGTGGCTGAGTGCAATCCGATGCTCACTGCAGTGGTCCAACATCTTGTGTAAAGCCTTCTCAGAAGAGTAGAGACTCGTACAGAGGAACACGCTGCTGATTAATGCCCTTCATTTCAGGAAGAAAATAATGTGAAAATATTTTCATAAAAATGGCAGATATTGAGGCTGTAACCCTGCATTAGCTCTGCTCTGCTCTGTGTCTTCCTCTAATGAGACGAGTGAGGGATGAATATTTAAAAGTCTTTGGACAGGAGCCGCAGTGCCGAAAGCCTGATCTGTTTTTCAGCCCAGAAACTTTGTGTCTCAGGTCGTGTCTGAAAATGTCCCTACTCACTGTTCCCTGCACCGGGAAATCTGGATCACTCTATAGTACACTATCATAGAGAGCAGTGTTTGTTAAAGTCGTGATCTCAGCTCGTTACTGTGCTGTAGTGGATTGTGTCACATAAACGTTTACGTCTAAACGTCCTGCTGCCACCGGTTGATAGAAAAGGCTTCTATCTTACTGTATTCCTCCAGTTTATATTTTGGGTCCAGCCTGGAATGAGCTCTGTGGGGAGATGGCCATCGGCGCTTTGTAGAGTCTCCTCAGTCACACCAAACAGTGTGGGGTGTTGTGTTCCTGCTAGATTATGATATGTGCGCTAAATGTGGAGGTGCTTTGTGGGATTGCTGTAGTGCACTGGATATTCTGCACTGTGTTGACTAACACCATGACAAACAGGGTGAACTTCATGGTGAACAGCAAAGTTTCAGATTTGATTAAAACATTATTAAGAAAGAAGACAATAAAAGCATTTATTTACTGTGAATTTCAATTTACAATTATATAAAAGGGGGATATACTCATAGAGGGCGGATGTCGCAGTCACACAGCTCCAGGGGCCTGGAGGTTGTGGGTTAAAGTCCCACTCCGGGACACTCACTGTGTTCTCCCTGTGTCTGTGTGGGTTTCCTCCGGGTGACTGTCTGTGAGGAGTGTGGTGTGTTCTCTCTGTGTCTGTGTGGGTTTCCTCCGGGTGACTGTCTGTGAGGAGTGTGGTGTGTTCTCCCTGTGTCTGTGTGGGTTTCCTCCGGGTGACTGTCTGTGAGGAGTGTGGTGCGTTCTCCCTGTGTCTGTGTGGATTTCCTCCGGGTGACTGTCTGTGAGGAGTGTGGTGTGTTCTCTCTGTGTCTGCGTGGGTTTCCTCCGGGTGACTGTCTGTGAGGAGTGTGGTGTGTTCTCTCTGTGTCTGCGTGGGTTTCCTCCGGGTGACTGTCTGTGAGGAGTGTGGTGTGTTCTCCCTGTGTCTGCGTGGGTTTCCTCCGGGTGCTCCGGTTTCCTCCCATGCTCCAAAAACACACGTTGGTAGTTGGATTGGTGACTCAAATGTGTCTATAGGTGTGAGAGAGTGAGTGAATGTGTGAGTGTGTGTTGCCATGTGAAAGACTGGCGCCCCCTCCAGGGTGTTTTCCTACCTTGCGCCCAGTGATCCTGGGTAGGCTCCAGACCCACCTGAACTGAATAAGTGGTTACAGACGACAAAATAATGAATATACTCAAATACAAAAGCAATGAGAGTTTTCCATAAAGATGTTTACCAGCTCTTGCTGCTATGCTGTTTATAGTTAGTCAGTGCTGATTGGTGGTTATTAGAGCCAGGAACTTCAGCTGAGATCATTAAATCCGTCAAAAAATGTGAAACAATAATGCAAGTGCCAGCTAGTGGATCTCCAATGCCATGTTAGCACTAAGGCAACAGCTTACTATTACCATTACTCAATAACGTTTCACTTCCTGTAAGTAGCAATTTGTTTTCATCTCTCTCTCTCTCTCTCTCTCTCTCTCTCTCTCTCTCTCTCTCTCTCTGTTTTGAGCAGCTGTGTGTAAGAAGGTTCAGCTCTGAATTCAATTAACTTTTCAGCTGGAAAATGAGCGTTTGGGGAAATGGAGAAAATGAGGGAGGGTTGGAGGGAGGAGTTGGCCGTGGCTTTAATAGGCTTATGGAGAAAGTCTTGGTTACAAATTAGTTCTGATTCAGCAGAGTTTGGGTTTATGTATGTGCTGCAAGAATTGATACCTTCTCAAGTAAAATTAAATTAAAGGGCTGATATGATAAAAAGCTTTCAGTATATATAATACACAAGAGTAAATAAGACATCCCCCTGAGTTTATTAATATGTTCCTGCGGGTTGTTTGCTGTCATGAGTAGGTTTTGCTTTATATTTGAATGAGAATGCCAGCACTTCTATGAATCTGTTCACACTTGCATTAAAATGCACTTTTAGTGAGCTGATCATTTCACTTGACCCCATGAAAAAACGCCACTGGAGACAGGAGCCAGTTTAACAGCAGACAAAATTTCATCCACTCCCTTAAAAAAGAAAGAAAACAAATAAAAAAATAGAAACCAAAAAGGGATTGAAAATATAGGCTTTTCAGTTCTCATGCTTTTCAGTGCAGTTAAAAAAAGAAAAATCCCTGGCAGCCACCTGCTGCTGCATTGTCTGATTCCCCCCCCTCTGCTCAGCACACTCCGGCTCTCTGTGTACCTGCCAGCGCACCCCCGCCAGGCGTTCCTCATTGGGAGCGCACTGACGAATAAATGTTATAGTAATAATTGTAAACAGACTCCAGCCAGAGTTTATCCAGATAACAATCCAGATATCAAACACATGCCAATGCAAGGTGTAAACAGGCTGTGATTCATATCTCATCTTGTCTTTTACAGTTCCCCTTAACTGTCCCCTTAATATCCATTCATTATCTGCCACTTATCTGGGTCCAGGTCACAGGGGCAGTGGTCAGAGCAGAGAGGCCCAGACCTCCCTCTCCAGAGCCACTTCTTCCAGGGTATACAGAGGTGTTCCCAGGCCAGTCAGGACAAATAATCTCTCCATCGTGTACTGGGCTATCCCCAAGTCACTGCCCCATTGGAACATTCCCTTTAAATGTCTTGTAAAGACATTCAGATGGAGCTGGACCTGATGAAGAGAGCTGGTTCTGAGTTCTGGATCAGAAAGTACTCACAGTGTCCAAAATACAATAAGTAAAATGTTCTGTTTTTGAAAGAAGTAAATGTAATGAAATAATTAGCTCTCTCTATCTATCTATCTATCTATCTATCTATCTACATGTGCTGGTCATAAAAACACAACATCATGAAAAAGTTGATTTATTTCAGTAATTCCATTCAAAAAGTGAAACTTGTATATTATACTCATTCATTACACACATACTTTCAAGTGTCAGCAGCAGTCCAGTCTTTTTTGGAAGTGAGACACTTCTGACGCTGTCTCTTGTTCAAGAGTGGCTTCACACAAGGAATGCGACAGCTGAAACCCATGTAACCCATGTCTTGCATACGTCTGTGTGTCGGTGGTTCTTGAAGCACTGACACCAGCTGCAGTCCAGTCTTTGTGAATCTCACCTACATTTTTGAATGGGTTTTATTTCACAGTCCTCTCCAGGGTGCGGTTATCGCTTGTACATTTTTCGACCACATCTTTTCCTTCCCTTCACCTCTCTATTAATGTGCTTGGACACAGAGAACAGCCAGCTTCTTTAGCAATGACCTTTTGTATTTTTCTCTGCTTGTGTAAGGTGTCAAGTCAGTAGTCTTCCCCATGAGTGTGGAGCCTACAGAACTAGACTGAGAGACCATTTAAAGGCGATTGCAGGTGTTTTGAGTTAATGAGCTGATTACAGTGTGGCACCAGGTGTCTTCAATATTGAACCTTTTCACAATACTCTAATTTTCTGAGAGACTGAATTTGGGGTTTTCATTAGTTTTCAGTTATAATCATCAAATTAAAAGAAATAAACACTTGAAATATATCAGTCTGTGTGTAATGAATGACTATAATATACAAGTTTCACTTTTTGAATGGAATTACTGAAATAAATCAACATTTTCATGATGTTCTGTTTTTATGAAAAGCACCTGTATGTGTGTATGATGAGTCACGCCTGAGAGGTTTATTAATGTTTGTGGGAAAAACTGGAGAGTGCAGAGAGTCCAGAATAAAGTACCTGAGTGTGTCTTCAGAATAATAAACAGAACACAATTACACACACACACACGCACATACACAGGCTCTTATCTGCAGCTCTGAACCCTTGAATGTTAGTTTGAAAGAGTTCGTAATAATTTTCTCTGATTGACTGAATGTTTCCTGAAGTATTTTTTGGTTTGAAAGTTAAACAAAACATTTTCAAGCTTTTGGGAAACATGTTTTTCTCATTTATTTATTCAGAGAGAGTTTAACAGTCATGTCTCTGCAGTTAACCCTTAGAGATCTACAGTGTTTACTGTTATTTTGGTGTAAAAAGGACTTCTGATAATCAGCCCTTTTGTTAAAATAAGTGATCAGAATCCAATTAGTTCTAATAATTAAACCACCTCCTTGTCTCTACAGTCATTGTACATGTAGATTTTACTGAATATTTCTATAATGACCTGTCTCTTAGGGCTCCTCTCCACTAAAAGACAAGGTGCGAGGGGTTAACTGTGTATGCAGAGCAACAGATGGGTTAGGGTTAGCGTTATGGACTTCAATCTGTAATAAAAGGTTTGTAGAAGGTTTATCTGGGGTGTGGAGATTATAGAGGTATATTGTCGTTATAATAGATGACAATAATGCAGTCTTTGTGCCTTCAGACAATGTCTAGTTTTTAAAGTATTTTAAAGTGTGTGCTCTCTCTCTCTCTCTCACACACACACACACACACACATATATATATATAATGTCAGTTTACTACAGCTGTTAAACTGTGTTAAGATGAGGGTAAGTGTTATGATAAGTGTTTGACGATTAGTGTGAATGGTGTGGAAAAACCTCTCAAATTAATGGACAACTACGTACTGTCTCCACAATAACAAACCTGTGATTGCTCCACAATGCATGAAAACAACCTGTGTGTGTGTCCTTGGCTTCCTCTATCTGTTCTTCTGATTTTGATGAGGCTGTGCAGCTCCACAAGGTCATTTCACACACACACACACACACACACACACACTTTGTGTAAAAATCAATGCCCCCTGTAGAGACATCAATTTGGAAAAAGTGCTAGAGCCACAACATCAGCACCATCTCTCCCTCGTGTGTGTGTGTGTGTGTGTGTTTGTTTGGTTACAAGTGCCTTCTGCTGAGTATACACTCACTAACCATGACCTGTGACCTTAATTTCAA
>NC_089801.1:1828429-1873429 GCF_029633855.1 Hoplias malabaricus
GTGATGATGATGGTGATGATGATGGTGATGATGATGATGGTGGTGATGATGATGATGATGATGATGATGGTGGTGATGATGATGATGATGATGATGATGATGATGGTGGTGATGATGATGATGATGATGATGATGATGGTGATGATGATGATGATGATGATGATGGTGATGATGATGATAATATGATGGTGATGATGATGATGATGGTGATGATGATGATGGTGATGATGATGTAAGCCAGTATGCAGCCCTCCCAGAGCATCGTTGGATGTTGGTGTTGCTTGACTCCATGATGTACACGATTAGTGCAGACCACTGACCAACCATCATTCCTCACTAAACTCACTGTTTACACACATTTCTACAGTGGCCAGAGACAGAAATCACAGTGAAAGTAAACACAGTGCTGTTGGTTCCAACTCTGGCACTTGCTCTGTACGCCATCAACAGAGGGGTGGGCTGGTGTCACTCTGTATCGACAGCGCATTACAAACGGCTGGATATTTTTGGAGAAGGGATCTCCTTAACTGGGCGCTCTGTACTGATTTGCTGTGAATGTTTCTCTTCTGATCATGTGACTTGTATGAACTGATCTGCTGTAGATCTGTCTCAGCACATGGAAATGATTTTTGTTGTTCCTGTTTTTTCTGTAGGTTTTTCCTCTGTTGCAGCCCCAGTAAGATGAGTGTAGTGTGGTCAGTTGTTGACCAGCGTATTGACATACACACAACAGTCACGACTAGACCTACAGTACCAGATTTCAACAGTTCCCCTTAGTGCCATCAAATAAGTGAGTAGTGCTGGGAAACAAAATGTTTCTCACCCCATAAAGGTTGGCATTTTGAAAAATGATAAGAAACCCTGCAGGCGGCAAGGTGCTGCAGCAGGTAGGTGTCGCAGTCACACAGCTCCGGGGGTCTGGAGGTTGTGGGTTCGATTCCCGCTCCGAGTGACTGTCTGTGAGGAGTTGGTGTGTTCTCCCTGTGTCTGCGTGGGTTTCCTCCGGGTGACTGTCTGTGAGGAGTGTGGTGTGTTCTCCCTGTGTCTGCGTGGGTTTCCTCCGGGTGACTGTCTGTGAGGAGTGTGGTGTGTTCTCCCTGTGTCTGCGTGGGTTTCCTCCGGGTGCTCCGGTTTCCTCCCACAGTCCAAAAACACACGTTGGTAGGTGGATTGGCGACTCAAAAGTGTGTGAGTGTGTGAGTAAATGTGTGTGTGTGTGTGTGTTTGTGTGTGTGTGTCTGTCTGTGTTGCCCTGTGAAGGACTGGCGCCCCCTCCAGGGTGTGTTCCCGCCTTGCGCCCAATGATTCCAGGTAGGCTCTGGACCCACCGTGACCCTGAATTGGATAAGCGCTTACAGATAATGAATGAATGAAGAAACCCTGCCCTAGATTAAGTTGGAAACCTCTAGAACAGAGATAAAGAAGATCTAAAGTAAGGTCTAGAACTTAATTTGCATTACAGTCTTTCACACTGAAGCTTAATAAAATATTCAGCCACTGTGGGCACACACTGAGCACTGCTGTTGTTGTTATTACAGAAATCCTAGTGATCAAAAGAGTGAAAAAAAAGTGATTAAAAACCCTTTTTTATGCACATTTTATTGTAGTTTTATTGGAGTTGATAAATATCTCCAGATTTGTGCTGAGAGCTCAAAGAAGGTTTGGACCAAAGGACTTTAAACATCTCAGACATAAGTTTAAAACATGTAACAATAAAGAGCTTTTCCTGTAAAAACGTATAAAAGTGGGGAAGCTGAGGGATGTTTTCTCCTGAAGAGTGTGTGAGTATTCTGCCTGGCTGCCTTTGTAATGATTTTAAATGCTTTGAAGTTGGAAAGATGGCAGTAACTGGGGGTTTGTGGAACAATGTGCTGTGCGTCATAAATGTGATCAAAAGACTCCACACAAATGATTGTTCATTAATTAATGAAGCTGATGAAAAGGGTTAAAATAATAAACAGAATTCGTAAAAAGCTTTGGGCCTTAAATGAACATAAACAGATTTAATTTGATCAGGATTCTTTATGAAAAATATTAAATCTCACAGTGAGTCAGTCTTGAGTCAGTTAGCACAGTTGAAGTGAATGTATTTTAAATGTTAACCTTTAATACTTAAATATTAAAATAAGTCTATATTTGTATAATCCCTAGGAGTGAATTTGGTACAGATCACTCTAAGCAGTAAAAAATAAGCAGTAATTGTGTACTTTGTTTCTACCTCCACTGACCCTCTGAATTAAGGTGTCATTAGGGAGTTATATATTAGAACATCTACATGCTACAAGCTAAAGCTAACACACATGGGCACTGAAAGTAAGTCTACTACTAAGCTTCAGCACTTTTATAAACTAAGAGCAGGCCCTCAACCTGGACCCTAAAACTGACAAAACTATTCACACAACCCACTGGACAAAGCTTGTGAGGGATTCTGGGGAGGTTTCCAGTCAGGTCTCAGTTGTGTTAGCATGTAGCATTTTTAATATGATAAAGTCCATATGGAAAAGTGTATCTGGTTTGGAAACATTTTTTACCACAGGGAGTTTAAAACAATTCTGCGATGCCCAGTAAACACCCGTAACACAACTGAGTTCTCTAGTCACTAATTAGTTCTTTATGGAGAAATATTATAATATAATATTATATTTGTGTTTTTTTCTTCTGTCATTTCAATCATCGATCTATCAATCATAATCTGAAAATATTTCCATCTGTCTCTGTTCCTCTGAGTCTTTTGTAATGTGATGGCCTTTCCCTCGCTCTTTATCTCCACTCATTATCTCTGGAGAGGACAAGAAGTGAATTCTGGGAAATCTGTACTAATCTTTTCACTTTTTTTTTCTTTTAGTCTGTGGGGTCTGTCTTTTTCATCTTTTAAAAAAAGAAAGAGTATGAGCACTCACACTTCACCTTTAGCACTCAGAAGACTAGAGAGAGAGAGAGAGAGAGAGAGAGAGAGAGAGAGAGAGAGAGGGAAAGTCTGAGGGAGAGAGAAAGAGAGAGAGAATGAGTTAAAGCACAGAAGGAAAGAAGAGAGAGAGAGAGTTAAAGCACAGAAGGAAAGTAGAGAGAGAGAGAGAGAGAGAGAGAGAGAGAGAGAGAGTTAAAGCACAGAAGGAACGTATGAGAGAGAGAGAGAATGAGTTAAAGCACAGAAGGAAAGTAGAGAGAGAGAGAGAGAGAGAGAGAGAGAGTTAAAGCACAGAAGGAACGTATGAGAGAGAGAGAGAATGAGTTAAAGCACAGAAGGAAAGTAGAGAGAGAGAGAGAGAGAGAGAGTTAAAGCACAGAAGGAAAGTAGAGAGAGAGAGTTAAAGCACAGAAGGAAAGAAGAGAGAGAGAGAGAGAGAGTTAAAGCACAGAAGGAAAGTAGAGAGAGAGAGAGAGAGAGAGTTAAAGCACAGAAGGAACGTATGAGAGAGAGAGAGAATGAGTTAAAGCACAGAAGGAAAGTAGAGAGAGAGAGAGAGAGAGAGTTAAAGCACAGAAGGAACGTATGAGAGAGAGAGAGAATGAGTTAAAGCACAGAAGGAAAGAAGAGAGAGAGAGAGAGAGAGAGAGAGAGTTAAAGCACAGAAGGAACGTATGAGAGAGAGAGAGAATGAGTTAAAGCACAGAAGGAAAGAAGAGAGAGAGAGAGAGAGAGAGAGAGAGTTAAAGCACAGAAGGAAAGAAGAGAGAGAGAGAGAGAGAGAGAGAGTTAAAGCACAGAAGGAAAGTAGAGAGAGAGAGAGAGAGAGAGAGTTAAAGCACAGAAGGAACGTATGAGAGAGAGAGAGAATGAGTTAAAGCACAGAAGGAAAGTAGAGAGAGAGAGAGAGAGAGAGAGAGAGAGTTAAAGCACAGAAGGAACGTATGAGAGAGAGAGAGAATGAGTTAAAGCACAGAAGGAAAGTAGAGAGAGAGAGAGAGAGAGAGAGTTAAAGCACAGAAGGAAAGAAGAGAGAGAGAGAATGAGTTAAAGCACAGAAGGAAAGTAGAGAGAGAGAGAGAGAGAGAGAGAGAGAGTTAAAGCACAGAAGGAACGTATGAGAGAGAGAGAGAATGAGTTAAAGCACAGAAGGAAAGTAGAGAGAGAGAGAGAGAGAGAGAGTTAAAGCACAGAAGGAAAGTAGAGAGAGAGAGAGAGTTAAAGCACAGAAGGAAAGAAGAGAGAGAGAGAGAGAGAGTTAAAGCACAGAAGGAAAGTAGAGAGAGAGAGAGAGAGAGAGTTAAAGCACAGAAGGAACGTATGAGAGAGAGAGAGAATGAGTTAAAGCACAGAAGGAAAGTAGAGAGAGAGAGAGAGTTAAAGCACAGAAGGAAAGAAGAGAGAGAGAGAGAGAGAGAGAGTTAAAGCACAGAAGGAACGTATGAGAGAGAGAGAGAATGAGTTAAAGCACAGAAGGAAAGTAGAGAGAGAGAGAGAGTTAAAGCACAGAAGGGAAGTAGAGAGAGAGAGAGAGAGAGAGAGAATGAGTTAAAGCACAGAAGGAAAGTAGAGAGAGAGAGAGAGAGAGAGAGAGAGAGAGAGAGAGAGAGTTAAAGCACAGAAGGAACGTATGAGAGAGAGAGAGAATGAGTTAAAGCACAGAAGGAAAGTAGAGAGAGAGAGAGAGTTAAAGCACAGAAGGAACGTATGAGAGAGAGAGAGAATGAGTTAAAGCACAGAAGGAAAGTAGAGAGAGAGAGAGAGAGAGAGTTAAAGCACAGAAGGAACGTATGAGAGAGAGAGAGAATGAGTTAAAGCACAGAAGGAAAGTAGAGAGAGAGAGAGAGTTAAAGCACAGAAGGAAAGTAGAGAGAGAGAGAGAGAGAGAGTTAAAGCACAGAAGGAACGTATGAGAGAGAGAGAGAATGAGTTAAAGCACAGAAGGAAAGTAGAGAGAGAGAGAGAGAGAGAGAGTTAAAGCACAGAAGGAACGTATGAGAGAGAGAGAGAATGAGTTAAAGCACAGAAGGAAAGTAGAGAGAGAGAGAGAGTTAAAGCACAGAAGGAAAGAAGAGAGAGAGAGAGAGAGAGAGAGAGTTAAAGCACAGAAGGAACGTATGAGAGAGAGAGAGAATGAGTTAAAGCACAGAAGGAAAGTAGAGAGAGAGAGCGAGTTAAAGCACAGAAGGGAAGTAGAGAGAGAGAGAGAGAGAGAGAATGAGTTAAAGCACAGAAGGAAAGTAGAGAGAGAGAGAGAGAGAGAGAGAGAGTTAAAGCACAGAAGGAACGTATGAGAGAGAGAGAGAATGAGTTAAAGCACAGAAGGAAAGTAGAGAGAGAGAGAGAGAGAGAGAGTTAAAGCACAGAAGGAAAGTAGAGAGAGAGAGAGAGTTAAAGCACAGAAGGAAAGAAGAGAGAGAGAGAGAGAGAGTTAAAGCACAGAAGGAAAGTAGAGAGAGAGAGAGAGAGAGAGTTAAAGCACAGAAGGAACGTATGAGAGAGAGAGAGAATGAGTTAAAGCACAGAAGGAAAGTAGAGAGAGAGAGAGAGTTAAAGCACAGAAGGAAAGAAGAGAGAGAGAGAGAGAGAGAGTTAAAGCACAGAAGGAAAGTAGAGAGAGAGAGAGAGAGAGAGAGAGAGAGTTAAAGCACAGAAGGAACGTATGAGAGAGAGAGAGAATGAGTTAAAGCACAGAAGGAAAGTAGAGGGAGAGAGAGAGTTAAAGCACAGAAGGGAAGTAGAGAGAGAGAGAGAGAGAGAGAGAGAGAATGAGTTAAAGCACAGAAGGAAAGTAGAGAGAGAGAGAGAGAGAGAGAGAGAGAGAGAGAGAGTTAAAGCACAGAAGGAACGTATGAGAGAGAGAGAGAATGAGTTAAAGCACAGAAGGAAAGTAGAGAGAGAGAGAGTTAAAGCACAGAAGGGAAGTAGAGAGAGAGAGAGAGAGAGAGAGAGAGAGAATGAGTTAAAGCACAGAAGGAAAGTAGAGAGAGAGAGAGAGAGAGAGAGAGAGAGGCTGTTGGCAACTCTAGCTGTTTTTGAAATGGCCCCCTGCTCACTATTACCTACACTACTCACTATAGTGCACTATTATAGGGAACTGGATTCATGAGGTGAATGATTTGGGACACTACCTCATGCGTGTTTGCTCGATAGTGTGCAACAGCAGATTCCATCACATAAACATAATAAACATCATGCCACCAGTGCACTACAATAAATATTGTACAATACTTAAGTGCATTGTGGGATTGTTTGACTACACTGGAAATTTTGCAGTTTACTACAAAATGGCAGAACCCCAAAATAGTGCACCGTGTAGTAAATAGGGCACTGTTTTGGACACAGCCTTTGTTTTTTCAAATTCTATAAAATAACTCATTAAATTAACAGCTTTAACAGCTTTTTTTGGCTGAAGATCAAATCCTAACTGAACGCTAGTGTCCGTGCTCGCCCTGTAGAGCCAGACTGTTAATGCAGTGTTTTGGCAGAAAAATCTCATTCACAGTTTGATTTCTTCCTTAACCCAGAAGTGATCAGCCAAATTTTTTCAGAAGCAGACGTCAGGTTCCATTCAGCACCAGTGTGAACGATTTTGACTCTGCGTTTCTCTGGAATCAAACCACTCTCCCTCACTTTGTTTATGTCTCAGCTGTTTTTATTTCGTTAAACTGAAAAACTGACACTTAGCTTTGTTACACACCGTTAACTGTTTGACTGCACAGACACCTCCAGCACAGAACGAGCCAAATTTCACACATCAGTATGTCTTCTTAAAATATAGCTAAGACAAAGAAGGAAAACTGTGCTTAATATTTCTCATTCATGACATATTTAGACATGGAAAGTCTCACACTACAAAAGAAACAGCCAATCAGATCACGGCAGAGATATGAGCAGGAACCAGAACATGCTGAAACATTAGGTTGTGTTGTTATTTGAGCCGCGTGGGTTTCCTCCGGGTGACTGTCTGTGAGGAGTGTGGTGTGTTCTCTCTGTGTCTGCGTGGGTTTCCTCCGGGTGACTGTCTGTGAGGAGTGTGGAGTGTTCTCTCTGTGTCTGCGTGGGTTTCCTCCGGGTGACTGTCTGTGAGGAGTGTGGTGTGTTCTCTCTGTGTCTGCGTGGGTTTCCTCCGGGTGACTGTCTGTGAGGAGTGTGGTGTGTTCTCTCTGTGTCTGCGTGGGTTTCCTCCGGGTGACTGTCTGTGAGGAGTGTGGTGTGTTCTCTCTGTGTCTGCGTGGGTTTCCTCCGGGTGACTGTCTGTGAGGAGTGTGGTGTGTTCTCTCTGTGTCTGCGTGGGTTTCCTCCAGGTGACTGTTTGTGAGGAGTGTGGTGTGTTCTCTCTGTGTCTGCGTGGGTTTCCTCCGGGTGACTGTCTGTGAGGAGTGTGGTGTGTTCTCTCTGTGTCTGCGTGGGTTTCCTCCGGGTGACTGTCTGTGAGGAGTGTGGTGTGTTCTCTCTGTGTCTGCGTGGGTTTCCTCCGGGTGACTGTCTGTGAGGAGTGTGGTGTGTTCTCTCTGTGTCTGCGTGGGTTTCCTCCGGGTGACTGTCTGTGAGGAGTGTGGTGTGTTCTCTCTGTGTCTGCGTGGGTTTCCTCCGGGTGACTGTCTGTGAGGAGTGTGGTGTGTTCTCTCTGTGTCTGCGTGGGTTTCCTCCGGGTGACTGTCTGTGAGGAGTGTGGTGTGTTCTCTCTGTGTCTGCGTGGGTTTCCTCCGGGTGACTGTCTGTGAGGAGTGTGGTGTGTTCTCTCTGTGTCTGCGTGGGTTTCCTCCGGGTGACTGTCTGTGAGGAGTGTGGTGTGTTCTCTCTGTGTCTGCGTGGGTTTCCTCCGGGTGACTGTCTGTGAGGAGTGTGGTGTGTTCTCTCTGTGTCTGCGTGGGTTTCCTCCGGGTGACTGTTTGTGAGGAGTGTGGTGTGTTCTCTCTGTGTCTGTGTGGGTTTCCTCTGGGTGACTGTCTGTGAGGAGTGTGGTGTGTTCTCTCTGTGTCTGCGTGGGTTTCCTCCGGGTGACTGTCTGTGAGGAGTGTGGTGTGTTCTCTCTGTGTCTGCGTGGGTTTCCTCCGGGTGACTGTCTGTGAGGAGTGTGGTGTGTTCTCTCTGTGTCTGCGTGGGTTTCCTCCGGGTGACTGTTTGTGAGGAGTGTGGTGTGTTCTCTCTGTGTCTGTGTGGGTTTCCTCTGGCTGACTGTCTGTGAGGAGTGTGGTGTGTTCTCCCTGTGTCTGCGTGGGTTTCCTCCGGGTGACTGTCTGTGAGGAGTGTGGTGTGTTCTCTCTGTGTCTGCGTGGGTTTCCTCCGGGTGACTGTCTGTGAGGAGTGTGGTGTGTTCTCTCTGTGTCTGCGTGGGTTTCCTCCGGGTGACTGTTTGTGAGGAGTGTGGTGTGTTCTCTCTGTGTCTGTGTGGGTTTCCTCTGGCTGACTGTCTGTGAGGAGTGTGGTGTGTTCTCTCTGTGTCTGCGTGGGTTTCCTCCGGGTGACTGTCTGTGAGGAGTGTGGTGTGTTCTCCCTGTGTCTGCGTGGGTTTCCTCCGGGTGACTGTCTGTGAGGAGTGTGGTGTATTCTCTCTGTGTCTTCGTGGGTTTCCTCCGGGTGACTGTCTGTGAGGAGTGTGGTGTGTTCTCCCTTTGTCTGTGTGGGTTTCCTCCGGGTGACTGTCTGTGAGGAGTGTGGTGTGTTCTCTCTGTGTCTGCGTGGGTTTCCTCCCGGTGACTGTCTGTGAGGATTGTGGTGTGTTCTCTCTGTGTCTGCGTGGGTTTCCTCCGGGTGACTGTCTGTGAGGAGTGTGGTGTATTCTCTCTGTGTCTGCATGGGTTTCCTCCGGGTGACTGTCTGTGAGGAGTGTGGTGTGTTCTCTCTGTGTCTGCATGGGTTTCCTCCGGGTGACTGTCTGTGAGGAGTGTGGTGTGTTCTCTCTGTGTCTGTGTGGGTTTCCTCCGGGTGACTGTCTGTGAGGAGTGTGGTGTGTTCTCTCTGTGTCTGCGTGGGTTTCCTCCGGGTGACTGTCTGTGAGGAGTGTGGTGTGTTCTCCCTGTGTCTGCGTGGGTTTCCTCCGGGTGACTGTCTGTGAGGAGTGTGGTGTATTCTCTCTGTGTCTGCATGGGTTTCCTCCGGGTGACTGTCTGTGAGGAGTGTGGTGTGTTCTCTCTGTGTCTGCATGGGTTTCCTCCGGGTGACTGTCTGTGAGGAGTGTGGTGTGTTCTCTCTGTGTCTGTGTGGGTTTCCTCCGGGTGACTGTCTGTGAGGAGTGTGGTGTGTTCTCTCTGTGTCTGCGTGGGTTTCCTCCCGGTGACTGTCTGTGAGGAGTGTGGTGTGTTCTCTCTGTGTCTGCGTGGGTTTCCTCCGGGTGACTGTCTGTGAGGAGTGTGGTGTATTCTCTCTGTGTCTGCATGGGTTTCCTCCGGGTGACTGTCTGTGAGGAGTGTGGTGTGTTCTCTCTGTGTCTGCATGGGTTTCCTCCGGGTGACTGTCTGTGAGGAGTGTGGTGTGTTCTCTCTGTGTCTGTGTGGGTTTCCTCCGGGTGACTGTCTGTGAGGAGTGTGGTGTGTTCTCTCTGTGTCTGCGTGGGTTTCCTCCGGGTGCTCCGGTTTCCTCCCACAGTTCCTCCCACACAAAAACACATGTTGGTAGGTGGATTGGCAACTAGGAAGGTGTGAGTGTGTGAGTGAATGTGTGTGTGTTTGTGTGTTGCCCTGTGAAGGACTGGCGCCCCCTCCAGGGTGTATTCCTGCCTTGTGCCCAATGATTCCAGGTAGGCTCTGGACCCACCGTGACCCTGAACTGGATAAGGGTTACAGACAATGAATGAATGAATGTTATTTGAGCCAAATGCTACAAAATAATTACACCATTTTTTTTTCATATTTTACCACAGATCTCAAACTTGTTTTGTTTAACATTTCTGAGGCTTTTAGCTTTGGGTTTAAAGGTCTCCCTCCACTCACTCCAGAGAGGTACAAACATAGTCTTGCACAAGCTGAAATCACTGCCCCCCGAGTGGACAGACTTTGGTATTTCTTAGGATTTTTAAGGGTTAATGAGGTGTGTCTGAAGCAGATGCAGAATGTGTTTGATCTTGTCTTTCATCAGCCTCTCATAGCTTCCTCCACACTGAAACAGGTGTGTGTGTGTGTGTGTGTGTGTATGTGTGTATGTGTGTGTGTGTGTGTGATGGACACAGAGCCTCTGTAAACTCAAATGAAGCACAGCTTTCCTTTTTTTAACCTTTAATGAAGGGTCCAGGTGTAGCACAAAGAACATATACAAACTATATATAGACACCATGTTCTGTCTACACTGGCCACTTCATTAGAAACACCCCTTTATACTTCCACTCACTGCCCACTTTATTAGAAACCCTATTTAATTATTACGTTAACCGTTTCTGATCAAATTCTTTATGAGGGAATTAAATCGTTATTGTATCTAATGCATGTCTTTATTTAATGGCATTTTGGGAAATACAAATATCCCAAAATATTACAAATTATTAATATTAGTCCCCAGAATTAAAAATAAGGGCTTTACTTGACTGAGATGACTCTGTGACTGATATCAGATCAGTTCTGAGGTCTTTTCTGTTGAACACTTTATAAAACACAAACCTAGAACAGTGGCCTTAAACAGAGTGATATTTCCATTCAAATGTTAGACAGAAATGTCACTCTGTCCCTGCTGACCACTGCTTTTTAAAGATGTATTTCATCCAGTCGGTGATGGTGGACGACTCATGAAATATCTGCGTTAAGTTAAAATTCAATTTTACTTCTTAGTTTTCTTACTTTATGTGCACAAAATAAATAATAATTTAAAAAAAGAGCCCGCATTACTGCTGACGCTGCACCGATCCGCCTGTCAATCTCACGCTCCATCTTTACCTCACTCGTGAACAAGACCCCGAGGTATTTAAACTCCTCCACTGCAAATCCTAGCAACCAACTGAAATATAACTGGACCCTTGTAGCAACCCCTATAATTCATTCATTATCTGTAACCGCTTATCCAGTTCAGGGTCGAGGTGGGTCAAGAGCCTACCTGGAATCATTGGGCACAATACACAGTAGAATACACCCTGGAGGGGGCGCCAGTCCTTCACAGGGCAACACACACACTCACACATTCACACCTACGGACACTTTGAGTCGCCAGTCCACCTACCAATGTGTGTTTTTGGACTGTGAGAGGAAACCGGAGCACCCGGAGGAAACCCACGCAGACACAGAGAGAACACACCACACTCCTCACAGACAGTCACCCGGAGGAAACCCACGCAGACACAGAGAGAACACACCACACTCCTCACAGACAGTCACGCGGAGGAAACCCACGCAGACACAGAGAGAACACACCACACTCCTCACAGACAGTCACCCGGAGGAAACCCACACAGACACAGGGAGAACACACCACACTCCTCGCAGACAGTCACCCGGAGGAAACCCACGCAGACACAGAGAGAACACACCACACTCCTCACAGACAATCACCCGGAGGAAACCCACGCAGACACAGAGAGAACACACCACACTCCTCACAGACAGTCACCCGGAGGAAACCCACGCAGACACAGGGAGAACACATCACACTCCTCACAGACAGTCACCCGGAGGAAACCCACGCAGACACAGAGAGAACACACCACACTCCTCACAGACAGTCACCCGGAGGAAACCCACGCAGACACAGAGAGAACACACCACACTCCTCACAGACAGTCACCCGGAGGAAACCCACGCAGACACAGGGAGAACACATCACACTCCTCACAGACAGTCACCCGGAGGAAACCCACACAGACACAGGGAGAACACACCACACTCCTCACAGACAGTCACCCGGAGGAAACCCACGCAGACACAGGGAGAACACACCACGCTCCTCACAGACAGTCACCTGGAGGAAACCCATGCAGACACAGAGAGAACACACCACACTCCTCACAGACAGTCACCCGGAGGAAACCCATGCAGACACAGAGAGAACACACCACACTCCTCACAGATAGTCACCCGGAGGAAACCCACGCAGACACAGGGAGAACACACCACACTCCTCACAGACAGTCACCCGGAGGAAACCCACGCAGACAGAGAGAGAACACACCACACTCCTCACAGACAGTCACCCAGAGCGGGAATCGAACCCACAACCTACAGGCCCCTGGAGCTGTGTGTCTGAGACACTACCTCTTGGAAGCATCAGAACAGTCACCTGAGATAACTTAGCAATGGCCGAGTAGCACACCAAGGAATACCACAGCAACAGTACATCAACGCCTTAGCAACTGGAACTGTAACAGCTTTGCAACACAACTGTCTTTTAACAGCCATTTGGAATAACACAAGAGACTTCTTAAACATTTAAACAAATGTTTATTTAATGTAAAATAACACAGACCAAGTGCACAAACCCACCTCAGTCAAAGCTAAACCTTATTAAATAAACAAAACTACTGCTCTCAGATGTATACACTCCTGAGGAATGTGCAGAAGCTTGAGGTGTACACATGGTTTGACTGACACTGCCTTGTCTCTCCATCAGCTGCTCTCTTTTTACTCTCTTTTCTTCACCTTTCTGAGATGAAATGTCACTGAGTCTTTATCTGTAGGAAGCCATTGTCCTGTTGGTCTTAAGATCGAAATCACAGAAAGGAGATAAGAGCGGCGGCACCGAGGAGACGCTTGTTTTTTAAATGAAGCAAAAATGGTTCTTTGAAGGTAGGGTGGGTCTAGGCAATGTGTACAAATCCTTGTTAATTCATGACTACGATGTCCCTATTCAGCGTTTACCAGCTCCGTCTGCTCGCTCTGTGCGGAGTGTGTCAACCTGGAAGAGCAGATCAGAAAAGAGGTGTATGTTTCACTCGTAAAGGGACATTCAGCTTCATCGGAAACAACAAATGCGTGTTGGAAACTGGTGATGTAGAGGGATGTAGAGATAAATAAGTGAATCATAAGTGCACCTCAGGAGGGAAGGAGCATTTAAACAAAATGAGTCCTTCACTAAATGCGCGTACCTGCTTTGTGTTAATGGCCTTTTAGTCAGAAACACTTAATATCATACACACTCCCCCTCTCCCAGGGGTTAAACCTGTTCATGCCAGGGCTGTTCATTAATATTGATGATTTAGGGGTTCTGATTGGTTACCCCAGGTGTAGGAATGAATAACTCCTCCATTCTGAGCATAATGAGGTATTTATAATAGACGCGGCGTGGATTTAATTATGTTTTGCCACTCACCTCATTTCTCCACCAATAAGTGTGTATGTTTAGAAATGTCAAGCATGTGTGTGTGTGTGTGTGTGTGTGTGTATGTATGTAAATAGGATGCTCTGTTTAACGATGAGAAATGGATGCGGGGGCGCACTTATATCTGAAGAGGATGGACTCTCATTAAAGGCCAGAGCACACTACAGCATCAGTGGAGAAATGAGTGCACAAAATACATGAATAATATAATAATATTGATATAAAAAGAACAGAATGTATTATGCAGCAGGAGAGGGAGGGAGAGAGAGTCCTGGATTGCGCGGCTGTGGGTCGAGAGGTTGTCGTTATGCCAACGGTCGCCAGGGAAATTAGAGATTCAACTAAAGTGGCATCAACTCCACTTCTTACACAAGTCTGCAATCAGCCATTTTTGCCTCTAAATGATACTTGTTCTGGTGATTATTTTTTTACGTTTCTTTTCCTATACATTGCTGCTAGGATGAGGCGGGGAATCAAACTGCTCTGTGGTCTTTTAATGAAGAACTGTAAGGTCATTACAGGTTCTCTGGAGGAATGAAGCTCTATCAATCATCTATCAAACAGCATCACCTGACCTCAATAAGGTTTACATGGCTGAAGGCATCTACAAAAGCTTCTATCAAATCTACACAGCAAGTGTTCCAATACCTGGTGTAAAGCCTTCCAAGAAGAGAACAGATGGTTGCTGCAGTGAAAGAACTAATGATTAATGTCCTTCATTCATTCATTGTCTATAAGCGCTTATCCAGTTCAGGGTCGCGGTGGGTTCGGAGCCTACTCGGAATCACGGGACGGTAGGTGGGAACACAGACTGGAGGGGGCGCCAGTCCTTCACAGAGCAACACACACCTATGGACACTTTTGAGTCGCTAACAGATGGTTTCGGAAATCGGAGCACCCAGAGGAAACCCGCGCGGACACAGGGAGAACACACTAAACTCCTCATAGTCAACCGGAGCAGGACTTCAGCCTACAACCCCAGGACCCTGGAGCTGTGTGACCTTCATTTTAGAAGAAATTGTGGATGGTCTCACCCAAAACCTAGTGAGCTGGCTGCATAGAGAGTATAGTGTGTGTCAGACCTGTAGAGTGTGTACTTATGGTACACTTTGCCTTCAGCAAGCTCTGTATGTTCTCTGTTTAATTGGTTGAAAAACATCAAATCCTCACAGCAATGTTCTAACATCTACTGAATAAACCTTCCAGCATCAGCATAGCAGTAGACTCCTTTTCTCTATCTCTCTGTATCTCTTTTCTAGTCTCTCTCTCTCTCTCTCTCTCTCTCTCTCTCTCTCTCTCTCTCTCTCTCTCTCTCTCTCTCTCTCTCTCCTTTCTCTGCCTCTCTCTCTCTCTGATTGATTGCTCGTGTGCCCACACTGTATCTCTCCCCATGGCAACAATACTTTCTCATAAATGAGTGTGTGCCTCTGTGCGTGTGTGGCAGCAATGAAAAATTCATGCAGGCAGGAGGACATACAAACATACACACACACACACACACACACACACACACACACAAGTAGTTATTTGGATCTGGATGATAGTAAAAACATGAGCTGACTCATGCAATTCCCTCAGTAGTTGTTCTGCTTGTTGCCTTTGGCTTTCACTCCCATTAGGATACATTTAACCCACTGCTTATCGGCTTATTATTCGTATGATATTTTAATATATTGAATACTAAAATATAACATAATTCCATACTTACATAATCAGGGACATATATGGTGATTGTGCAGCTTTACCGATTCCCAGGAGGTTCCCAAGCTTCTGAGAGTTGGTTACTATAGGATCCAAAGCGGTGACAAGAGAGTTGCAAGGTGTTTGCGAGGGTGTTGCCTAGTGGTTGCTATGGTTTCCAAGGTAGTTGTTAGAGTGATCGCCAGTTTCTCAATTCAAAGTACATCAAGTACGTTGACTTGCGAGTTCAAACTTGTGGTCGTTATGTAATTGGCGTACTTGATGAGTCACTACAGCGGAGTTTTAGGGCCAGGGCATTGAAAAAAAGGAAAAAAAATATTCAGAAAATAAAATCAGAATTCTGAGAATAATCATGGAATAATTCTGAGAATAATCACGGAATAATTCGCCGCACGTATAATGGGGCAGACACAACCACAGTGTAATTGAGGAATACAGTGTGTTGCTGAAGTCATACTGTGGTATAGATTTCAGGAATAAATACTCAGTTCTCTGCCAAATCAGGACCAGATTGTGATTAGTATTTAAACCCTGAATTGGTGCAAGAAACCGTTTATTCAGAAGAGGGCATGTAGGATACAATTAATGAGCATGAAAATCCAGAGCCCGTGGGACTCCAGCGTGTCCAAAAGGCTCCGTCGTGTTACGGCTCATGGACTCGGTATATTTATTTAGGGAATAATCTAAAGCCGTATGCATCGCAGTCAGGGGCTGCACTGACAGGTTTAGTCGCCATGTCGTGTGGATGCATTTAATAAATAATTCTGTTCACTTCACTGACTGCTTCTTTCACAACTCACTTTATGGCGCACAGACTCTCTCATTTAATAACCCACACAGCGTTTCTCTAAATCTTCTGTTTTATTCTTGGAATTATACTCACCTGTTTTGTCAGAATTATTCCGACTTTATTCTCAGAATTATTCTGAGATTATTTTCAGAATTCTGACTTTATACATGAAATCAATCTTATAGATAATCTTATTTTTCAATGCCATGGCTCTAACATTCCTTTGTAATTCACTGTCTTAATAGCGCTGAGGTTGGTCCGAAATGGATTCTGGGATATCTGACTCGTCCCAGTGCATCCTCGATCAAACGGGCGGAGCAAGAACACATCCGGGTATTTGAACTGTACTTCACTAGATGTGGACTTTAAAATGGAAGAGGACTTGGGCTGAGACTGATGACGTTTCCCAAGAACACGAGAACACAAGTACAGACAAGAACGCCTATATATTTCTTATACAATAAAAGTAAATGATAAATATGGCAGTAAAATGGGCTTTTTCTTCTTGGACAGAGGGAAGACACTCAGTGTGAATATACACTCGGTGCTTTATGGTGCATCCGAAACGCCACAAACCTAAAGGATTGAAGATATAACACCAGAACAATACTTATTCTAATAAGAAGATAAACGCGTACTTACATGTCTTTGCTTATTAAGACTTTAGAGAAAGCAGAAGCTGTGCAAATGCAATTACAGATGAAGGTCTAATGAATAAAATATGGTCCGTGTCATTTCTGTAGAAATCTGAGCTTCAAAGTCACGCAAATAACTGACTTTTGAACTCCTCACTTTTAAAAATGTTTATCCAGGGCTACTGTAGTGGCAAAGCTTTTTATGTGTAATTATTCCTAAGTTTAGTGTGACCCAAGGTCACTTCAGCTGTGAGTGGCAGCGAGGTAATTAGCTTCAGCTTAGAAAACCTTGCTTTTCACATTTCAGCCTGTGCAAATTTAAAGGACACCCACTTTCTGTAACGTCTGAGGGAATTTAGAGGCAGGTTTGACCTCACCTTGACACAGTTCCTCATCACAGCATTTTACATCACGTCTGTGAACAAAAATCTCATGGGATTTAGATTTTTTCTCAAAATCAACAGAGTTGTAAAGTAGGAGGTTACTCAAAAGCATGTTCTCAAAGGTGCGGTCAGTTATTTTGTACCTGCAAAGCACAAATCTGTTTCGTGTTTTTGCATTTATTCTTTGAACCGAGGGATGAAACAGAATCAAATTTATTTGTAGTAATACAATGAACCAGTTTATGTTCGGGCGTCATTTACGGGGGCAGCAATGTTTAAAACAGGTTTAGTTCAGTGTCCCTAATACATCCAGCCCACTAGGCGTCAGTATAAGGTCTGTTTACAATATGAAAAAAAAATCCTTGGGGACAATAGGCTTGTTTGAGACGAACTGTGCCTCGACTTGGTGGTCAGCGAGTGTAGCCAGTTACAGATGTTGGAGTAGTTTTTTGAACATTATTAAATAAACAAACAAAAATAGTCTTTCTCATTTTTCTGACACGCTCTTCTCAGAGTATTTATACACACACAAGGGTAATCTTTACAATAAACAGCGATCATTAAAGTCAGTGATCGTGGAAAATGGAAAGGCTGTATTACTAACCACGACAGCTTTCTGATGTGAACAAAGCTCATGTTCTGCTTCTGCTTCAGTTGCTGTGTTTTTACCTTAGGAGATAAACAAGAGATAAAAGGGTTCATTCATAGATAAACACTACATTCCCAGCAGTTTAATAAACTGCTCCTTGCTCCTGAAATAAAAGAAACATTTTCCTTCTTAATATTTATATCATTAATGATCTGACGTTAAGTGCAGCATGTTTAAAAATGCTGACGTCACAACATTCTCTGATGTTGCTGTGTGTAGTGTGATGGCGTGTGATGTTGCTGTGTGTAGTGTGATGGTGTGTGGTGTTGTGTGTAGTGTGATGGTGTGTGGTGTTGCTGTGTGTAGTGTGATGGTGTGTGGTGTTGCTGTGTGTAGTGTGATGGTGTGTGATGTTGCTGTGTGTAGTGTGATGGTGTGTGGTGTTGCTGTGTGTAGTGTGATAGTGTGTGGTGTTGCTGTGTGTAGTGTGATGGTGTGTGATGTTGCTGTGTGTAGTGTGATGGTGTGTGGTGTTGCTGTATGAAGTGTGATGGTGTGTGGTGTTGTGTGTAGTGTGATGGTGTGTGGTGTTGCTGTGTGTAGCGTGATGGTGTGTGGTGTTGCTGTGTGTAGTGTGATGGTGTGTGGTGTTGCTGTGTGTAGTGTGATGGCGTGTGGTGTTGCTGTGTGTAGTGCGATGGTGTGTGGTGTTGCTGTGTGTAGTGTGATGGTGCGTGGTGTTGCTGTGTGTAGTGTGATGGCGTGTGGTGTTGCTGTGTGTAGTGTGATGGCGTGTGGTGTTGCTGTGTGTAGTGTGATGGCGTGTGGTGTTGCTGTGTGTAGTGTGATGGCGTGTGGTGTTGCTGTGTGAAGTGTGATGGTGCGTGGTGTTGCTGTGTGTAGTGTGATGGTGCGTGGTGTTGCTGTGTGTAGTGTGATGGTGCGTGGTGTTGCTGTGTGTAGTGTGATGGCGTGTGCTGTTGCTGTGTGTAGTGTGATGGCGTGTGCTGTTGCTGTGTGTAGTGTGATGGCGTGTGGTGTTGCTGTGTGTAGTGTGATGGTGTGTGGTGTTGCTGTGTGAAGTGTGATGGTGTGTGGTGTTGCTGTGTGTAGTGTGATGGTGTGTGCTGTTGCTGTGTGAAGTGTGATGGTGTGTGGTGTTGCTGTGTGTAGTGTGATGGCGTGTGGTGTTGCTGTGTGAAGTGTGATGGTGTGTGGTGTTGCTGTGTGTAGTGTGATGGTGTGTGCTGTTGCTGTGTGTAGTGTGATGGCGTGTGGTGTTGCTGTGTGTAGTGTGATGGCGTGTGGTGTTGCTGTGTGTAGTGTGATGGCGTGTGGTGTTGCTGTGTGAAGTGTGATGGCGTGTGGTGTTGCTGTGTGTAGTGTGATGGCGTGTGGTGTTGCTGTGTGTAGTGTGATGGTGCGTGGTGTTGCTGTGTGTAGTGTGATGGTGCGTGGCGTTGCTGTGTGTAGTGTGATGGCGTGTCGTGTTGCTGTGTGTAGTGTGATGGCGTGTGGTGTTGCTGTGTGTAGTGTGATGGCGTGTGGTGTTGTGTGTAGTGTGTCGGTGTGTGGTGTTGCTGTGTGTAGTGTGATGGTGTGTGGTGTTGCTGTGTGTAGTGTGATGGTGTGTGGTGTTGCTGTGTGTAGTGTGATGGCGTGTGGTGTTGTGTGTAGTGTGACGGTGTGTGGTGTTGCTGTGTGTAGTGTGATGGCGTGTGGTGTTGCTGTGTGTAGTGTGATGGCGTGTGGTGTTGCTGTGTGTAGTGTGATGGCGTGTGGTGTTGCTGTGTGTAGTGTGATGGTGTGGTGTTGCTGTGTGTAGTGCGATGGTGTGTGGTGTTGCTGTGTGTAGTGCGACGGTGTGTGGTGTTGCTGTGTGTAGTGTGATGGTGTGTGGTGTTGCTGTGTGTAGTGTGATGGTGTGTGATGTTGCTGTGTGTAGTGTGATGGTGTGTGGTGTTGCTGTGTGTAGTGTGATGGTGTGTGATGTTGCTGTGTGTAGTGTGATGGTGTGTGGTGTTGCTGTGTGTAGTGTGATGGTGTGTGGTGTTGCTATGTGTAGTGTGATGGTGTGTGGTGTTGCTGTGTGTAGTGTGATGGTGTGTGGTGTTGCTGTGTGTAGTGTGATGGTGTGTGGTGTTGCTGTTGTAGTGTGATGGTGTGTGGTGTTGCTGTGTGTAGTGTGATGTTGCTGTGTGTAGTGTGATGGTTTGTGGTGTTGCTGTGTGTAGTGTGATGGTATGGTGTTGCTGTGTGTAGTGTGATGGTGTGTGGTATTGCTGTGTGAAGTGTGATGGTGTGTGGTATTGCTGTGTGAAGTGTGATGGTGTGTGGTGTTGCTGTGTGTAGTGTGATGGCGTGTGCTGTTGCTGTGTGTAGTGTGATGGCGTGTGGTGTTGCTGTGTGTAGTGTGATGGCGTGTGGTGTTGCTGTGTGTAGTGTGATGGCGTGTGGTGTTGCTGTGTGAAGTGTGATGGCGTGTGGTGTTGCTGTGTGTAGTGTGATGGCGTGTGGTGTTGCTGTGTGTAGTATGATGGTGCGTGGTGTTGCTGTGTGTAGTGTGATGGTGCGTGGCGTTGCTGTGTGTAGTGTGATGGCGTGTGGTGTTGCTGTGTGTAGTGTGATGGCGTGTGGTGTTGCTGTGTGTAGTGTGATGGCGTGTGGTGTTGTGTGTAGTGTGACGGTGTGTGGTGTTGCTGTGTGTAGTGTGATGGTGTGTGGTGTTGCTGTGTGTAGTGTGATGGTGTGTGGTGTTGCTGTGTGTAGTGTGATGGCGTGTGGTGTTGTGTGTAGTGTGACGGTGTGTGGTGTTGCTGTGTGTAGTGTGATGGCGTGTGGTGTTGCTGTGTGTAGTGCGATGGCGTGTGGTGTTGCTGTGTGTAGTGCGATGGCGTGTGGTGTTGCTGTGTGTAGTGTGATGGTGTGGTGTTGCTGTGTGTAGTGCGATGGTGTGTGGTGTTGCTGTGTGTAGTGCGATGGTGTGTGGTGTTGCTGTGTGTAGTGTGATGGTGTGTGGTGTTGCTGTGTGTAGTGTGATGGTGTGTGGTGTTGCTGTGTGTAGTGTGATGGTGTGTGGTGTTGCTGTGTGTAGTGTGATGGTGTGTGATGTTGCTGTGTGTAGTGTGATGGTGTGTGGTGTTGCTATGTGTAGTGTGATGGTGTGTGGTGTTGCTGTGTGTAGTGTGATGGTGTGTGGTGTTGCTGTGTGTAGTGTGATGGTGTGTGGTGTTGCTGTTGTAGTGTGATGGTGTGTGGTGTTGCTGTGTGTAGTGTGATGTTGCTGTGTGTAGTGTGATGGTGTGTGGTGTTGCTGTGTGTAGTGTGATAGTATGGTGTTGCTGTGTGTAGTGTGATGGTGTGTGGTATTGCTGTGTGTAGTGTGATGGTGTGTGGTATTGCTGTGTGTAGTGTGATGATGTGTGGTGTTGCTGTGTGTAGTGTGATGGTGTGTGGCGTTGCTGTGTGTAGTGTGATGGTGTGTGATGTTGCTGTGTGTAGTGTGATGGTGTGTGGTGTTGCTATGTGTAGTGTGATAGTGTGTGGTGTTGCTGTGTGTAGTGTGATGGTGTGTGGTGTTGCTGTGTGTAGTATGATGGTGTGTGGTATTGCTGTGTGTAGTGTGATGGTGTGTGGTGTTGCTGTGTGTAGTGTGATGGTATGTGGATGTTGCTGTGTGTAGTGTAATGGTGTGTGTGTGGTGTTGCTGTGTGTAGTGTGATGGTGTGTGGTGTTGCTGTGTGTAGTGTGATGGTGTGTGGCGTTGCTGTGTGTAGTGTGATGGTGTGTGGTGTTGCTGTGTGTAGTATGATGGTGTGTGGTGTTGCTGTGTGTAGTGTGATGGTGTGTGGTGTTGCTGTGTGTAGTGTGATGGTATGTGGATGTTGCTGTGTGTAGTGTAATGGTGTGTGTGTGGTGTTGCTGTGTGTAGTGTGATGGTGTGTGGTGTTGCTGTGTGTAGTGTGATGGTGTGTGGTGTTGCTGTGTGTAGTGTGATGGTGTGTGGTGTTGCTGTGTGTAGTATGATGGTGTGTGGTATTGCTGTGTGTAGTGTGATGGTGTGTGGTGTTGCTGTGTGTAGTGTGATGGTATGTGGATGTTGCTGTGTGTAGTGTAATGGTGTGTGTGTGGTGTTGCTGTGTGTAGTGTGATGGTGTGTGGTGTTGCTGTGTGTAGTGTGATGGTGTGTGGCGTTGCTGTGTGTAGTGTGTTCCATGCTGTTCATGATCAGGCCACACCACTGATCTGGAGCTTTAGCTTGTATTTTAGACTAGAGTGGAACACATAGTAGTTCCTGTGCTGAGAGACACTTTGAAGACTCACCCAGGACTGAGGGATCTGGAAGAGCGCAGAGTTTTGTACTGAGATTGAAGGGTACTTTTATCAGAGGATGGATTGAAAAAACACATGCTCGTAGGCACGGCTCGTAAAACAACAAATAAACTGCATAAACAAATGATAATCGTGTTTACTGCTGAAAAAAGTAGAAGCCTCATTAACCAAACAGAGATGAAAATAGAGAATACCACCCAGCTCAAAATAAAGAACAAATTCACCAGAGGGCTCTAATAATCTAAATGTGTAATTATTCTCTACAAAATAATGACAATAATAATAAAGCAAAAACAGATGGTACTTAAAAAGCTATTTGCATTCATTTTTAGTCGCAGTAGAGAGTTGTTACCCTGTGGGAAAAGCCTAATAAAACACTTAAACAGAGAAAACACAAACAAAAGGCATCCCCTTTATCCCAAATATATTCAACCAGCTGAGACTCTTTAATATTATGAGATTAATGTATAACATTAGCTTACGACCCCCATTTAGCCTGGGTTTCCCAATGCCAAGAGTAAGCCCCTCAGAACTCGGTTGTGGAATAATGGAACTGCGTTCTCTGGAGTGATGGAGGCCAATATGATGAATTTGGGATGCAATGGTGTTTGTGATTCAGAAGTAATCATGAAACTTCTGAACTGTACCTGACCTCAGTAATGTCTGTGTGGGTGAGTGCTATTCCATCATCGTTGAACATTGACCCTGTCAGTCCCTGGTGATACCTCAGCTGTTGGAGCTTATGGTGTCCGTTAGCTGATGTGACAGATCTGGGCAGTTTGCATTCTCCTTTGACAAGTCTGAACTCCTGAAGCTAGATGAGGTGTCCAAAAACATTTGGCAGACTTGAGACACTAAATATGACCAGCTATGTTTTAGCTGTAATAGGGAAAACAAGTATGAATTTGATTAATTTAAGTATTCTTTTAAATACGGGACAAGCTGTGGAGTAAACACTGAGGTAAAGATATTGTTGAAACGAAAGGGAATTAATATTAACTCAGAGCAAAGTCTGCATCCATCATATCAAGAAATATTCCTCCATTCAAAAGCAATTACACCTGCATTTCAGTGGCCATTCAGAGTCCGCAGCCATTTCCATCTCTCACAAAAGAGCTGAGGAAAGAGTGCGAATACAAGTTTAATAGAATCTGAATTATCGTTTTATTTATAGGGACAGAGAGCAAACAGCAGCATCAACAACAACAACAGCATTAAAATAGAAGAAACAACATGAAATCCAAACAGAAAAAAAACATAAATACAAAAGCTGCAACGTCAGATACAGGTTTTTGATCCATTGGTCAGTACCAGCATTAATATGAGAGCACGGCATCCAGCATCGCCATGGAAACCTCACGAACTCGAACCTCTGGTGCACTGCTACTGCAACAGATATCCACTACAACTAGTCACATGTATGTGGACACAAACTCTTACACTGTTTCTTCTGAAATGAAGGGTTTTAAGAGTTTGTTTTTCTTTACAACAGGGACATGGCTGACTCTTCTGGGAGGGCTTTCTATCACTGAAAGGAATTTGAAGACTTTGTGAGGCCAGGTACTGAAGTTGGACGATTAGTTTGGATTGACAAACTCCTCTTCAGCTCATCTCATTGGTACTGGATGGAGATACATCACTCCACAGCCCAAACCTGGAGGAGATCTTAGTTGCTCCACAGCCTAGTGTTGATGGCACACTGTATTTGGCATCTTGACCTTTTGTGAATGCACTGTATTGTATTATTTCCATAAAAAACATGAAATTAAATGAACATTTGGACAAGGTTTTCAACACAAAGAGTCCATCATAGCGGTATATGGCTCACCTAAAATTGGGCTATGGCCCAATCTCCAGTGAATTCCTTTGGGATGAGTTCAGAATTCATCATCTAACATCTATGCTAAAGCCTTCCCAGAAGAATAGAGGCAGTTACTGCAGTCTTCTTTTACGTCCTTCAATTTAGAGGAAATGTTCTGCCATACAGTGTGGTGATGACTCAACCTTCACTGTGTACGTTATTATCGGTCTAAGTGTTGATCCAGTCACGGCCAGAGTGCAACAAGTGGTAACACTTAACACTAGAATGACTAAAGCTCAGATTTTATTCATAAGGGAAACAATCAATCCCCGCTCCCCTGCAGCGAGACACTCACTTTTGTTTTCCACTAGCCAATTCTGGTCCTGGTCCCTGGATCCGGGTACGTTTTCAGTCCCAGCTCACTCCAGGTTCCAACCGTGCCGAGTAGGTGCTAAATAGTGATGTGTAAACCCTGCAGAGCTCTGATTGGCCAGAGCCATGTCAGTCACCAGGAAATGCAGAGCTCATTCAAGTCCAGCACAAACTGTCGCTTGTAAAATCCCTTAACAGCTTTCACATTTATTTAGATCGGACTCACAACAACACCTCGTACCTTTACTTTGAGGAGTCCTGAAGAGGTTTAGATGCTCCTTGGGCCAATGGCCAAGAACAATTTCCAGTGAAAGCCTAATGTGCGACAAGTAAAACTGTGAGAACAAAAACAACATTCGAATTCATGATGAGTAAACAGCGCCTAACTTTACCACCACCATCGTTGTGTGTTTCAAAGCCAGCAATTCCTGTTAGAGACAGGGTTTTGCAGTGTAACCGGTTCCATTTCGCAGGGGAGCTGTGCCAATGTAAAAGCGAGCCGAGCCGTGTCGAGTTGAGCTGTGTAGAGCCAGACCCATGCGGTGGAAAAGTGCCAATTGTTATGCTAATGACCCACGTCATGTCTAAACACGGACCAACAACCCTCACCAGGCCCGGTTCTAGACTGCTTTGGTTGGGGGGCAGTAAAACATAATGGGTGGCCAAGTCATTTCGAAAGCTTGAACTGTAGTCTGGGTTTGATTTGAGGAGGAATGCCAGTTCAATTCAGGGACTGCATACTTCGAAGGAGACATTTATAGGTTGATTACATCCCAGCAGTGCGATTATGCTGCTGTCCCTCTTCCAAGACTCCTCATATGTGGCCAAAAAATGCAACCAATTCTGGACGGTTGAATCAGAACAAGCAAGAAAAACAATGTGCATAAACAACTGCAAGAGACACATGCTCCAGTTTCTTTTACATCGGCCATGTTTTTTTTTTAATTATCTTTTTTTGTGTATGTTTCTCTTATCTGTCTTTCTCTCTCTCTCTCTCTCTCTCTCTCTCTCTCTCTCTCAGAGCGGGAGAGGAATTGAGAGCACAGTTTCCCTTACGAAAAAATGGTATCTTTAGTCATTTTAGTGCTATATCTCCCTTTCTCTCTCTGAGAACTCTTGCATCCTTTGGAGAGTGTTTCTCTGCTTTGCCTCATTTATATAGAAACAGTGGCTAATAGTAATGGGCTGCTATGAGGTAAGGGATGTCCTCAGGTCCTCAGAGACAGACATATAATGAACATGAAGAGCTATGAATTATGTGGCAGCATCTTCAAACAGTTCACACACAGAGAGACATGAAACGGAGGAATTTGTAAAGTACATGTGCATTTGTATCAGAGCTGTGAAGCAGAAATGGCTAAAAACGAGGTTAAACGGTGTTTCTTATCCACAGCTTCTTGAGTTTTCCATTCCATCTTAAAGTAGGTGTTAAGATAATGGACTGGTGAAGCAGGTTCTTTAATTTCACCCAGACCCTGGTCTTATCTGTTCCTCACTTACTCAGTCTCTATGAGCGTGACGTGAGCGTGACGTATGACAGTCCAGACCCTGGCCCTGTGCTGAGGACTGTGCTCCATTGGAGCCCATCACCCAGTCACAGCTGTTGTATTGTTGAAATGAAACGTTAAATTAAACCTGTGTAATTTAAACCTTGCATGACAGATCTTGCCTCTCCTTTTCTGGAGAATGAGAGGAACCTAATCTAGAACACTGTTCTGTGCACTCCCGCTTCCTTGTTCTCCTCCATCATGCGCTGTCAGAAAAAAGAGGCACTGTATATTTTGTCACTAAAGATACAAACAGTGTAAATGTACTTTTAAAGGTACAGCAGTGGTGTTAGAGTCCAGTTGTGTTCCCTAAAGGTACATTACATTCTCTTCTCCGGAAAGAGAGGTGGGTATTTGTGCACTTTTATTAGAGAACTGTGCAAAATAAAAAGAAAAAAATAAAGAAATCTTTAAGATGACACTGGGGGTATGAAATCAACACAATTAAAACATCTCCAATTAAAACACAACATGGTACAATTATATTCTCTTAACTACAGGTACTGAATATGTTCCCCTGAGGGCACCACCACAGAGTGTAAGGCCCCGTCCACACGGATCCGTTTATATTTAAAAACTGAGATTTTCCTCTCTCCATTTTTAAAAATATTCTCATCCAGATGAATATGAAAACTGCTGCATTATCACGCCAGTCCAGTAGGGGGCCATAGTACCTAATACGCGAAGCATCAAAACACCATAACACATGAGAGAAACAGTTGTTAATCCCAGATCACTCCATACTCCCTGTGTAGGGCACTACGCAAGTCACGAAATGATTGAATCTACATCTTAACATTCATTCATTCATTCATTGTCTGTAACCCTTATCCAGTTCAGGGTTGTGGTGGGTCCAGAGTCTACCTGGAATCATTGGACAAAAGGCGGGAATACACCCTGGAGGGGGCGCCAGTCCTTCACAGGGCAACAAACACTCACACATTCACTTACATCTACGGACACTTTTTGAGTCGCCAATCCACCTACCAACGTGTTTGGACTGTGGGAGAAAACCGGAGCACCCGGAGGAAACCCACGCAGACACAGGGAAAACACACCACACTCCTCACAGACAGTCACCCTGAGGAAACCCACGCAGACACAGAGAGAACACACCACACTCCTCACAGACAGTCACCCGGAGGAAACCCACGCAGACACAGGGAGAACACACCACACTCCTCACAGACTGTCACCCGGAGGAAACCCACGCAGACACAGAGAGAACACACCACACTCCTCACAGACAGTCACCCGGAGGAAACCCACGCAGACACAGGGAGAACACACCACACTCCTCACAGACAGTCACCCGGAGGAAACCCACGCAGACACAGGGAGAACACACCACACTCCTCACAGACAGTCACCCGGAGGAAACCCACGCAGACACAGAGAGAACACACCACACTCCTCACAGACAGTCACCTGGAGGAAACCCACGCAGACACAGAGAGAACACACCACACTCCTCACAGACAGTCACCCGGAGCGGGAATCAAACCCACAACCTCCAGGTCCCTGGAGCTATGTGACTGTGACACTACCTGCTGCACCACCGTGCCTACATCTTGACAGTGCATTATATATTTCTACTACAGCATCGTTTATATTTATTCATAAGTGAGAATCTGCCTTACTTTCTTGCAGTATAGCACATAGTCTTTTAGTTAGTCAGCAGAGTAGTGTAGATAGCTGCTGACAATCCAGAGCCGGGACCAGGCCGCAGACCGACAGGCTAAACCGACCGTCTGCGAACTGTCTTGAGGCGTCACCCAGGTTCAACTGTATTGAGACTGTGTCTTTCCCCCGAACTAAATGTAAAAGTAGAAAAACAAAATCAGCCTGTTTCAGCAACCTAATCAATATTAAATCATACACAACACCTAGCAGCAACACCTCAGAACTAAAATTTGGGTTACTCAACATAAGATCACTAAACTCAAAAGCACTCATCGTAAATGATATTATAAGTGATCATAAATTCAATGTTTTCTGTCTCACGGAAACGTGGGTTAAACCAAATGAATATTTAGCACTAAATGAAGCCACCCCCCTAGGCTATAATTATGCACATAGCCCAAGAATATCAGGCAAAGGAGGTGGAGTATGTGTAATTTACCAAAATACCCTAGAAATTAGTCTTAAACAATGTGACACCTTCTCTTCTTTTGAGGTTCTCTCCATTATTATTACAAATCCGGTCACAAAAAAGGACGCATTTTTATTATGCAACATTTACAGACCACCAGGGCCTTACTTAGAATTTCTGAAAGAATTCAGCGATTTTGCTACAAACCTAGCGGTGTGCAATCATAAAGTTATAATTGTAGGAGATTTCAATATCCATTTTGAGAAGGAAAGTGACCCACTAAAAATGGCATTTACCTCAATCTTAGACTCTATTGGTATTACTTAAAATGTAACAGGGCCTACACACTACTGCAGCCACACTTTAGACTTAGTTCTGACACTAGGTCTTAACATTGACAAAATTAATATCTTACCGCAATCCTCAGCAATCTCCGATCATTACTTAATTTCATATGAGCTACGTTTTATCCATAATATATGTAAGAACCCTCGCTATTCTACAAGGCGTATAATAAAACCATCTACCGCCCTACAATTTATAGAAAACCTACCAGAACTATCGACCCCAGTTCCAACTCCATCAGACCCAATGGACCTAGATGTACTAACTGATTACCTAGAAAATACCTGTCGATCTACTTTAGAAAAGGTAGCACCACTTAAACATAAAAGTATAAGACAGAAAAAGCTCGCACCATGGTATAACGATAAGACCCGTACTTTAAAACAAACATTACGAAAACTAGAGCGGAAATGGCGATCAACCAAGCTTGAAGTGTTCCATTCTGCCTGGAAGGACAGCCTTATAGAGTATAGAAATGCCCTCACTAAAGCTCGCTCAGCATATCTGGCTTATAGAGTATAGAAATGCCCTCACTAAAGCTCGCTCAGCATATCTCGCTGATCTCCAATAATAAAAATAATCCGAGAGCACTGTTTAGTGTGTTTTCTAGAATTACAAAAAATCAAGCAGGTTCCGAACAACTAATTCCAGCAACTCTCACCAGTAAAGATTTTATGGACTTTTTTAATAATAAAATTGAGAATATTAGACAACAAACTCTAGCCACAGGATCAAATCCATCCTGGCTGCCACCTGATGTGAATGAAATAAAACATAATATAACTGTAAAAGAAAGACTTGAAACCTTTTACCCACTCCCACAATTAGAACTAGAGAAGATTATCACCTCCGCAAACTGTACAACTTGCACACTTGATGCAATTCCCACAAAGTTGCTCAAAGAAGTACTACCAGCTATTATTGATCCTCTTTTAACTATAGTAAACTCATCGCTTAGTCTGGGCCATGTACCCAAAGCTTTTAAACTAGCAGTTATTAAACCTATGATCAAGAAACCAAATCTTGATGCTAGTACACTGTCTAATTACAGGCCTATTTCTAATTTGCCATTTCTGTCTAAGATCTTAGAAAGAACTGTGGCCCAACAACTTAGTTCATATCTACATAAGAATCATATATATGAAAAATTCCAATCTGGATTCAGGCAACATCATAGTACAGAGACAGCTCTAGTCAAGATAACAAATGATCTTCTTTCCTCTGATCAAGGCCACGTATCCCTGTTGGTGCTTCTTGACCTAAGCGCAGCCTTCGATACAATAGACCACAATATTCTCATAGAAAGGTTAGAAAACATGGTTGGAATCACAGGGACAGCCCTATTATGGTTCAAATCTTACTTAACGGAACGTTATCAATTCGTAAAAGTAAACAATCTAAATTCAAATTATTCTAAAGTAAGATTTGGAATTCCACAAGGCTCTATTTTAGGACCATTGTTGTTTACATTATACATGTTACCGCTAGGCACAGTTATAAGAAACCATTACATTAACTTTCACTGTTACGCAGACGACACACAATTGTATATTTCAGCCAAGCCCGATGACAAACACAGATTAAAGAAAATAGAGGACTGTGTAAAAGACGTGAAAGGCTGGATGTTGCGTAACTTCCTCCTTCTAAACAGCAACAAAACAGAGGTCCTGCTTTTGGGTCCAAAAGTGACAAGAAATAAATTATCAGATTTAATTTTAAATCTAGCTAACTTTCCAGTTAAACCTGGTTCAGCAGCAAAAAATCTTGGTGTCATAATTGACCCGGATTTATCATTTGATAAACACATAGGTAGTATCACTAGGACAGCTTTTTAAATCTTCGCAATATTGCTAAGATTAGAAATGCCTTATCCCTCCAGGACGCAGAAACATTAGTACATGCCTTTATTACTTCAAGGCTTGACTACTGTAACGCACTACTGTCAGGATGCACCAGCAGCAATTTAAGAAAACTTCAACTAGTTCAAAATGCCGCAGCTAGGGTCCTCACTAAAACTAGAAAATTTGAACATATCAGCCCAGTTTTATCATCACTTCATTGGCTGCCTGTTAAATTCCGCATTGACTACAAAATTTTGTTATTAACATATAAAGCTCTACATGGGCTTGCTCCTGAATATCTTCAAGATACAATTTCCTATTATGAGCCCCCACGTTCACTCAGATCACAGAATACTGGATTTTTAAATGTTCCCAGAATTCAGAAGGCCTCAGCTGGGGGAAGAGCCTTTTCTTATAAAGCCCCCCAACTCTGGAATGATCTTCCAGAAAATGTTCGGGACTCAGACACAGTCGCAATCTTCAAATGTAGGCTAAAAACTCATTTGTTTAGTTTATCATTTGGTAGCTAATGCTCCCCCATAGATAAAGGCGGCAGATCCGGGGGGTCCATGGACACAGGGAATTATAGTAAACTGAGACGCTGGTGCTGTCGTCCCGCCGCTTCTCGCGATCACTCAGGTTTGTTGACGGTGGAGCGGAGGGATGCCAGTGTTTCAGGATGCTCCCGTGTCTGTGTGTCCTCCTGGTTCTCTCCTTTTAGTTAATGCTGTCATAGTCAGATCTGCCGGAGTCATTAGCCACACTCTGGAAATTTTCATATTTTCTACTTTACAAACACAAAACAGTTCAAAACTAATTCCATCCCTTTACATCTTTCCGAGTAAACGACTGCCCACCTGTCTGTCTGGACACTGATGGATGACTGTCGAGATCCTCCTCCACGCTTCAGACCAGCTGCCCACGCTCCAGCAACCACCAAGTGCCTTGAAGCTGTCCCTACACTGAAGTTCTCACGGACTACTAACTATCATCACCAGTAGATTGACCAGAGGAGGATGGGTCACCCCTTGTGAGCCTTGGTTCCTCCCAAGGTTTCTTCCTCAGCTGGGGGAGTTTTTCCTTGCCACTGTCGCCCCTGGCTTGCTCACTTGAGGGTTTTACATTTGTCTTTACATTTCATGTCAAATCTTGTGTTACTGGAATTCTGTGAAGCTGCTTTGTGACAACATCAGTTGTGAAAAGCGCTATATAAATAAATTTGATTTGATTTGATTTGATTTGATATTTCTACTACAGCATCGTTTATATTTATTCATAAGTGAGAATCTGAAATCCAGCGCTAGCTGCGTGTACATTGTAGTTTAATGACTAATGTACTTCACTATTGAGGGAATGAGGAGGTGTTTGCGTTTCAGCCAAAGACAGGGACATTGAGTGACGTCAGCGTTTCAAACAACCTTCATTTACATTCGTTCACATGAGAACAGTGACAAAGGCGTTTTCAAAAGCCTCAGTATTCAGTGACGTAAAACCTAGTTTGTGTGGAGGAGTGGCCAAAAAGCAGATAATATACGAAGTATGTGGCAAACACCTACAATGTTTTTCTAAGAAGGACATAATACCCCTATAATAACGATGGCTCTGTTCAGTAGCATGTTGAGTTATATAACGCAGTGTGTATCAGTCCACAGTAAACACGGAGCTGTAGAGTGTATCTCAGCCCAGTCCAGACAGCAGGCATCAGTGTAATTCTGATCTGTTTAATCCAAGATCACGGGGGAGGTACAGAATCTGAATTTAATCGCTTGTCAATCACATGGAAACAGAATAAGACCTGAGTTGATGTTAAACCCTCATAAGGTTTAGCCCAACACTTGTTGTGTTTATCTTTTAATTAAAGCTGCTCAGATAGCACACTGTAGCCCTAGCTGCTAGTGTAACATTCAGCTGAATGAGGAATGATTAGCATCAATAATAAATGCTGTTAAAGCTCTAATAACTGCTGGCTGACACGCACTCAGTTACAGAACCTAGAACCATAAACAGACCTGCGTGTTGAAGAAACATACTTTGCAAGTAAAAATTGTAATTTATTTGGCACTATTTAAATTCTTGATTAATTTCCACAACTTGTAGTTAAACTGAAAGATTTCCTACTGGAGTCTCTCTCTCTCTCTCTCTCTCTCTCTCTCTCTCTTTGTGTGTGTGTGTGTCTATCTTTATTTGTCTCTTTGTCTCTGTTTTCTCAATTTTTTTCTCCCGCCGAGAGGATGGCTTCCAAACACAACACACTCACATATCCATCACTGTCAGCTAGACCTGATGGCTCACTGGCTCCATAAACTAGAAGGAATGAGAGAGAGTGTGTGAGAGAGAGAGAGAGAGAGAGAGAGAGAGAGAGAGACCTTGAGGGGTGGGACATGGAGACAGAGAATGGGAGAATAATAAAAATAGAATGAAAGAGAGAGCGAGAGTAAACGAGGTGAAGGGAGGTATTTAGCTAAAATAAATGTTAATCATTTTATTGTTTTCAGAAATGTCCCATAATTGAAGAAATACAGCTTTATAGAGTGTAGCAGCAGTGTTTAAAACTAGGAGTTACAAACGAGGAAACCCACACAGACACAGGGAGAACACACCACACTCCTCACAAACAGTGACCCGGAGGAAACCCACACAGACACAGGGAGAACACACCACACTCCTCACAGACAGTCACCTGGAGGAAACCCACACAGACACAGGGAGTACACACCACACTCCTCACAGACAGTCACCCGGAGGAAACCCACACAGACACAGAGAGAACACACCACACTCCTCACAGACAGTCACCCGGAGAAACCCCACGCAGACACAGGGAGAACACACCACACTCCTCACAGACAGTCACCCCTAGGAAACCCACGCAGACACAGGGAGAACACACAAAACTCCTCACAGACAGTGACCCGTAGGAAACCCACACAGACACAGGGAGAACACACCACACTCCTCACAGTCAGTCACCCGGAGGAAACCCACGCAGACACAGGGAGTACACACCACACTCCTCACAGACAGTCACCCGTAGGAAACCCACGCAGACACAGGGAGAACACACCACACTCCTCACAGTCAGTCACCCGGAGCGGAAATCGAACCCACAACCTCCAGGTCCCTGGAGCTGTGTGACGGCAACACTACCTGCTGCAGCACCGTGCCGCTCAAATCAGAAATGTATTACTCCAAAATAAATATTGTAGTAAACTAATAGGGTTGTGATTTTAGATTAACTTTGGTGTAAGAGTTTATAAGAGTGGTTATTGTAAACTTTAATTTATTAGTCGTAATAACTATCTGAGCAGTTCGCACACAACTATTTAGAGTGTGAAGTAATTTTAAAGGATTTCAAACTACCCATATTTTAATGTATTTTTCCACATTTATGGCGACAATTATTAGTTACCACAAGCATGAGCTCTTCCTCTCAGTCCACACAGTGGTGACACCAACAGCATGTGGACCGGCAAAAGACCTCAAAGCTGCATGGTTCAGTGGTGTGTTTGAGACAGATGCATGTGATCTACAGACTCTTCAAGTGCCTGGTTGTTCTTTGGGGTTTGAATGAGTTTAATTAGGAATCTGTAGCGGCTCAGATTTGATTACAATCACAGTGCATCTCAATTAGATGTTCATTTAATAAAAACATGTGTTTATATTCACATCATACACTGACATATTGATCACACCGTCATAAACAGACCTCTCCATTTTGATCTCAAAGTAAGGAACAACAAAGGAGTTTTCCAACAGTAAATATTTTAATAAGAGGTCAGTAACTGAGAGATTTCTTAAACAAGAATTATTTAATGATCACATTACAAGCTTTCTACAGCACACTTATGGTTAACAACAAAATAATTCCTCATAAACAAGACCATGAGATGTTTGAGTGTTTTTAACTAGACTTCTTATTTATGTGGTCTTCATATTCACTCTTGTAAATGTTACCTTTAAGATTTTACTGGATTTGTAAACGATGTGAACATCATGTAAAACATGTTTAACAAAGTAAAAAAATAATTACACCACATACATACTTTAGGTGCTTTTCAGGACGGATGTTTTATAAAATATAACAAGCGTACATAAGGGTTTCAATAAGTACTGGAAAACACAAAACAAAGCACTTTCCCTAATGACAAATCATTCATTCATTCATTCATTATCTGTAACTCTTATCCAGTTCAGGGTCGCGGTGGGTCCAGAGCCTACCTGGAATCATTGGGCGCAAGGTGGGAAAGGCACCAGTCCTTCACAGGTCAACACACACTCACACACATTCACTCACACCTACGGATACTTTTGATGCACAAATCCACCTACCAACGTGTGTTTTTTTTTTTGGACTGTGGGAGGAAACTGGAGCACCCGGAGGAAACCCACGCAGACACAGGGAGAACACACCACACTCCTCACAGACAGTCACCCGGAGCAGGACTCGAACCCACAACCTCCAGGATCCTGTAGCTGTGTGACTGAGACACTACCTGCTGCGCCACCTGTGAAATCCGCGCAGGTTTTTACACAGCTGTGATCAATAAGGGCCAACGTTACTACAATAAGATACGTTCACATTTTCTCAGACTCTTTTTTTGAATGTTTTTCTCATTTATGTCAAAGATTGCAGCATTAATGTAACTCTCATGCCACATTAAACTGCAGATCATTATTTATTTACCTTGAATCTGTTTGATGTCCCAGACTCACACTTAATAATTTCATATTCAACACTTTCACTCGTCCCACAAAACCTGAGAATATAAGAACACAAGAAAAGCCTCATTACTTTAGTCTGAACACATCCATGCGGGTAAGAGTAACTCAAATAAAACATTTTAAACCTTACAAACCCAGTGTAAAGCAGGTAGGCGTAACTCAGTTTTATTCATAGCCATTCGGGACAACCTCTATCACTACAGCTTGTGTTAAGAGAGTATAACTGCACAATATTCCCTGCACTTGTTTTGCATTTAATAAATGTATATGTAATACAAGTAAATCACGTCCAAAACCCTGTGGATACCCATTATAATAAGTGACTGATTTACCCTTGAACGATTGTGGAACCAGTGTATAATCACTATGTAAAAATTATAAATATAATGTGACATTCTGGAGCAGTTAGACTGGGTCTGTAATAATGCAGGTGTGTAGGAGTAAGGGAAGGAGGTAAGTGCAGGAGGTTTTATTACAATAACTTAAAAGGAAACTAGACAAAGGGACGCTAAACAAAAAAGGGCAAAACACAGAAGCTAAGGAACTAAACAAAAGGGCTAAATACAGAGGCTAAAAAGCTAAATACAAAAGACTAGGCTAAACTATAAACAGAGCTAAACACTAAACACGGCTAAACGCTAAATAAGGAATCTAAACATAAAACACAAGAGCTAATTAAGAAGGCTAAACCCAGAACAAGGCTAAACCCAGAACAAGGCTAAACCCAGAACAAGGCTAAACCCAGAACAAGGCTAAACCCACATACAATGACCCACAAACAAGAAACACTGACAAGGACTATATAAAGACAACACCAACAAGAAACACCTGGGTACTAATTAAGATACATGACACTAGAAACACAAGGGAAGGGTATCACATGACCGGAAGCAGACACAAGACCGGGGGAAACAGTCACATGACAAGGGGAGCACAGAACAGAACAGAAACAATACAAAACAGAACACAAAACAGCACATTACAGGGTCCTAATTTGATCACACCCAATGGCATTAGCCTGGTACAGAAGTATAAAGCCCCCTGAGCAATATAGTTCTGTGATCCACACTGTTTTTGTGGCTGAATGTCATCAAATTCTCATGGCAAATGTTCTTCTCAGAGGAGCAGTTGGCCGTATAATGTACCTGGATATTACTGATGAAACGGCATGATCCACTTTCTCTTCATCTGCTGCATTTCAGAGCTGAACTGAACACAAGGTTAAACTCAGTTTTCATTGTACGCCACTTGAAAACTTTGCAGCATCTTTTCCACTTTATCTATAAGTGCAAGGCAAGACAGGTCTGTGTAATATATAATTCACTACAGAGTTTATCTCAGCCTTGGCCCTGGGTTACATGGATTTGTGATGCAATAGACACCACTGTGAAAAAGAAAGTGATGAGAAAGAAATTCACTTGATGTGTGATGCTTTAAGATTTTGTTTTTAAAAACAGCAGCCTTTGCTTTGGTCATACTCTTAAATTAGTTTACGCTCTTCATTATACTGCTAATAAAGTCCTAATATAAAACGACACTGTTTCTACACTCACTGTGGTTTTTACCAGCTTCGCTGACCATACAGACGCACTGCAGACTCTAGTCCATTTGTGGCTCCATGTACATTGTTAGCCCACTTTCCCCCTGTCCTCCACTGTTCAGGAGCCCCACTGGACCACCACAGAGCAGGTTTTATTTGGACGGTGAATCATTCACAGCAGGTCCTGTGGGGGTCATAATCATTAAATAACAGAATGAAAGGGGGCTAACAAAGTATGCAAAGCAACAGATGGGCTACAACTGAAATACTACATGCACGTATATGGTCAGTGAAGCTGGAATAACAGACAGTGAGTGTTTTAATGTTTTGGCTGATCTGGGTGTATATGTTCTGATCTAATAAACCAGAGTAAGGACAAAAATGAAGGCAGCATTCGAGAAATCTCAAATCTTGATGCATCATGTTGCTGTCTTATTTTATGCTGTGTATCACCTTCAAAACAAGAATCTCAAGAGGAACATCGCTGAATCAGTGAATTCAGATCCTTTTATTTTATTTATTTTTTATATATTTTAACTGCTGCAGCTGTAAGCGAGTGATGTATTGAAAGCTAATGTGATTTGTTCCGCGCCAGGCTCATGCTTTTCAAAGAGAAATCGACGAGGACAGTGTCTCACAGCGACAAGCAGACGATTATGACTCAGATCCCAAAACGCAAGCTCAACCTTTTTTGAGGGAATATAATCATAAAGGCTCAGAGGTACCATTGATCCACTGAGAGTTTGGGGGTGTACAGCTGTTCTGCAGAGACACCAATAACTCCACGTTCCAACAAAAACAACTAAAACAGCAGTCAGTCATTTTTGCCAATCATTATTTTCACATTTATTCTGTGAAGTGCAGCTTATATGAGATGAAGGATAAAACTGCTCTGCAGTCCCTGAACGAACCCACTTATGCTCCATAGAGCGGGTCATAGATACAAGCTTCTCAACAGGACTGACTGTTCCACTTTGCTGCAGTTATCTGCAGCAGTTATGGGTCGCACTGAGGCACAAAAAATATAATTGCTGCATCATTTAAGGTGGAAAGGTAAATGCAAATTCACACTCCTCACAGACAGTCACCCGGAGGAAACCCACGCAGACACAGAGAGAACACACCACACTCCTCACAGACAGTCACCCGGAGGAAACCCACGCAGACACAGGGAGAACACACCACACTTCTCACAGACAGACAGTCACCCAGAGGAAACCCACGCAGACACAGAGAGAACACACCACACTCCTCACAGACAGACAGTCACCCGGAGCAGGACTGGAACCCACAACCTCCAGGTCCTTGGAGCTGTGACTGCGACACCTACCTGCTGCACCACCGTGTCGCCCTGTGATTATTAAAACCTCTTACGTAAATGTGTCTTGTAGAAAAACAATATTTGCAGTTTGTTTTTATTATCACTATTTAACCTTAATTAAGCTCTGTCAAATTTTATTTTGTTTGACAGAAACCTAGCGCACCATGTGGACATTGTTTGAACAAACATTTAGTTTTCATCACTGGAGAAGAGGAGTGAATGTGAAAGAAGTGGCGCTGGAGATTTTAAGAGATGAATTTAAGAGAAGGAAACTTTCTGTCTTGGACATTCTGTCTCTGCTTGCCTTTTATTGCTTTGTACTGAAAGGGAGAAGGAGAGAGAGAGAGAGAGAGAGAAGCGGGAAGTACTCATTATTTTGTTAAAGCTTTATTTCATCTAGTATTCGCTCTGTAGTGAAGCGGATGCTGAGGGAGTACAGAACTCATTTGCTTGTTGAAAATTTTCTCACTAAAAATGAGCTGCTTTGCTGCGAATGCACTGATCCCTCCCTTCGTTCTCTCATCCTTTTCTCATTCTGGTCTCAGTGGACATTGCTCTGCCTTAAAGAAGAGCTGGAGTGTGTCTGGACTGAAATGAAAATACTGTTTATTTAGCTGAAAACACTGGAGGTTGTGTGTTGAGGAGAATACTGCGTACAACTCTGTGCAAAACATTTGGGTCAAATGTGTGTTAGAGGTTATTGTGTAAATTAAAAATAAGGACAGATTATGTACATTTTAATGTTCTACTACTGTTTGTTTAGTATTTATTACCAAGTATCTATTCAACATATGGGGAAAAACAGATCCTGTCCAAGAGTTAAACATCTAGACAATAGACACCTGCTGATTTAGCCTTTGGTTTGGTTACAATAAAATATACTTAAAAAATAATAGCTGAACAAAGATGACTCAGTTTTACTCCCACTCCAGATGTAGTCAAACAGCTGAAACATGTTTGCCGTCCAAATCGTGTTTGTTAGGTTTATCACTAAAGCCACGAGGGCGGCTAATGCTGTGAACAAACACTGGAAGGCAACAGTGGCTCAGATCTTTTCTGTAAACAGTTCGTCAGGATGAAGCCTGAGCCGTCAGTCAATTTCTCCAATGATTCTTCTTCATGTTACGAAACAGCTGTTATACCGACCTCTACTTCACTGGACGTGTATTTATCAAAGACTCTGCACAATGCCACCCACTGTATGGAGCATAAACCAGTTCGTTCAGGGCCTACAAAGCAATTCTTTTTCCTCTCCTGAGCTGCCGTTCATAGAGACTGATGCAAATGTAATGAAAAATCACTTTCATGAGCACTGCTTCTTTTTTGGTGGTAAAATTGACTGACGGCTCCTTTAATGCCACATGTGTTTATTTCAATCTTTTTACTCCAGTCGTCCATTATAACAGTTTCCTTGAATGTGACCTCCATTTTGCTGTTAAAATCGGGACATGCAGCTGAGCAGCTGTTGGAGAAAGATGAGCCCAGTCATTATTTACTGCTGGTGAGCTCCTTGCATAATTAATTAGATCCATTAATGCATAATGTCTGAGATTAATGAGCTTTAATTAAGCGAGTGTTTTATTGTTGTGTTGATGAAGCTGCTGAGAGACGTGTGGAGTGTAAAGCTGCCGCCATGCACTCTGCTCAGCTAAATACAGTCAAACGTAACACTGCTGTTTGATTGACAGCTTTAGAGCTCAGTGGTGTGTCACTAGAGACGGAAACTTCTACCAGTTACTCAGCAATCCTCTCAGAATTAGCAAAACAGTGGGTTCTGGAGCTGTACGATTAATATAGCCGATAAGAAATAGAAGCAAAACCAAGTGTGAAACTGACTTCATCTCATACTCCACACCACACAAGTACAAGCCACCACATTCTCACCCTTTCCACTCTTCATTGCTCGCTAGCAGCTCAACATCCACTCTTACATTTCACAGATCTGATCTGAAGTGTCTGAAAGAGACAAAATTATAAAACCAAATAAAATTAAATTAATAAACTGATTCAAGTTTATTTTCTGGGCGGCATGGTGGCGCAGCAGGTAGGTGTTGCAGTCACACAGCTCCAAGAGCCTGGAGGTTGTGGGTTCGAGTGCCGCTCCAGCTGACTGTCTGTGAGGAGTGTGGTGTGTTCTCCCTGTGTCTGCGTGGGATTCCTCCGGGTGACTGTCTGTGAGGAGTGTGGTGTGTTCTCCCTGTGTCTGCAAGGGTTTCCTCCGGATGACTGTCTGTGAGGAGTGTGGTGTGTTCTCCCTGTGTCTGCAAGGGTTTCCTCCGGGTGACTGTCTGTGAGGAGTGTGGTGTGTTCTCCGTGTCCGTGTGGGTTTCCTCCGGGTGACTGTCTGTGAGGAGTGTGGTGTGTTCTCCCTGTGTCTGCGTGGGTTTCCTCCAGGTGACTGCCTGTGAGGAGTATGGTGTGTTCTCCCTGTGTCTGCGTGGGTATCCTCCAGGTGCTTCAGTTTCCTTCCACAGTCCAAAAACACTCGTTGGTAGGTGGATTGGCCGTAGTGTCCGTAGGTGTGTGAGTGAAGTTAATGTGTGTGTGTGTGTGTGTTGCCCTGTGAAGGACTGGCGCCCCCTCCAGGGTGTATTCCCACCTTACGCCCAATGATTCCAGGTAGGCTCTGGACCCACCGCGACCCTGAACTGGATAAGGGTTACAGAGAATGAATGAATGAATGAAAAGTTTATTTTCTGCCAATGGTGTATCCACTAGGGGGCAGTGCAGAGCGAGAGCCATTTTGATTTATTGATGTAGGTATCAGCTTTAACTCAAATTTAAAAATGGAGACTCCATGACAAAGCATTCTTCAGTTCTGATGGACTTTAAAATAAGGGAGATTTACAGCGTAGAGATGAACAGATATTTGACATGGCAGTGATTCTCCAAGAATTTTGAGATTAAGAATTATCTTTGATCTCCATTTCAGACTTTAAAAGCTTGATTCCTTTACTGTGTAAAAAGCCCATGTTTTATAAACACTATCAGACAAAGATGAAGGAGATAAAGGAAATCTCAAATCCTGCTTAAAGTCACTACTGTAAGAGTGTGTTTAAAACGTTTAATCTGTCAAAACACATTAAGGAAACAAGACACACAGGCTGCACTTCACTTTAAAGAGGCTTAAACACTCCTACAGAGAATATCACACGCAGCAGAGGAACAGAGATTGAATACAGAGAGAGAGGGAAGGCGGGAGAAGAGGGCGAAGGAGCGACAGAAAAGCAGGAGAGAGAGGAAACAAAAAGAAAACAAAGAGAAGTGACCGAAGAGGAGAAAGGGGGGAGAGGGGGATGGAAAGACATGGAGGTGGAGAGGATGAGACTGAGAAGAAAGGAAAGGGGTGGGGGAGAAAGGGAGAGAGGAAGAGGATGAGAGCGAGTGGGAAAGGGGAGAGAATGAGATAAAGAAAGACTGAGAGAAAAGAAAGGAACAGAAAACCAAAGGTGTGCACGCTCATACTAGTGAACACACATGAGTCAGTGTAAACAGATGCACAGCTCTGGTGTTTGAGGAAAAGTAAAAGAGACTTATTGCTGCTTTAAATGAAGGTGTCGTGACTGACACTGACTTGCGTTCTACAGTTTCTTATTAAAACACACGTGGGTGGAGCCGTAATGGCTTCATTAGCATATGATTTGAATATGATGAGTCAGTTTGGGGCAAGCACTGAATGGTACAGAGCCGGAGGAAACCTGCACAGCGTTCTGGGACACAGGTGAAAAATAAATGTCATAATATTAACAATATTTGTAATATTTCATGAAAAAAGCCAATATTTTTTTACATGCTGAATGTTTAATGTCTGCACTAAGTGTCTAAGTGTGTGTGTGTGTGTGTGTGGTGATTAAAGGTCAGAAAATTGTGGAGTGAGTTGTTATGCTGGACACACACCTGTATGACTGGAGCAGTGCATTGTGGGAGAAGGCCTGAGGGTTAAGACCCACCGCTGGAGGTTTATCTTCTCACCGTCATTAAATCACATAGAGAGAGAGAGAGAGAGAGAGAGAGAGAGAGAGAGAGAGAGAGAGAGAGAGAATATGACAGAGGGTGAGAGAGAGAGAGAGAGAGAGAGAGAGAGAGAGAGAGAGAGAGAGAGAATATGACAGAGGGTGAGAGAGAGAGAGAGAGAGAGAGAGAGAGAGAGACAGCAGCTGGAAAAAGACTGGACCTGGACTGAGGAAAATGAAATTACTGGACAAATGTATGCAGTCACTCTTAATACACCCATTAACAGTATTTTTACCTATTTCTTGCCATTTAGCTACAACGTACCTTACATTTAACCATCAACATGTTTCAGCGTGAGAGAGAGAGCTGTGGATTAATGCTGTGCACAGGGATTAAAACCTAAAGAGCAGAAGATAAATGTGAATAATATAAAACCTGTCATAAAACGAGCAGCTTATGTATTTCTCCTTGTTTTATGGCAGTGAGCAGAACGCTTAATTCAACCTTAAATATCTCTGGACAGTCAAATGTTCCTTTAAGAAGCTCTTGTTCCTCTTTGCCTCCTCTTGCTGCACTTCTCTGAGTCCTGATGGAGAAAGACAGGAGACGAATATCAATCAGATACAGCTCCGGCTCCAGCTCCAGCTCCAGCTCAGAAACTACTCCCTCACTCAGTTACTTCAGTACTTCTGAGCAGCAGAAGATAAGCCCCACTCATTCCCCCTACAGCGGTTAAGCCCCGCCCACTGACACTGAAGTGATGTGGAGTGTTGCTCCTGCAGCCTGTGGACAGAAACGAACAGATCATTGCAGCTTTCCCAATGACAGCGTGCTCTGTAAATCCAAGGCAGTCGAACAATGTAGAGCTCGTTTACATTTCAAAAACCAGCACATGAAGAGTAACATGAGAAGCCTGTGAGTCTGAGGGAGAAAGAGATGATGTAGTGATGGTTCAGAGGCTGTTCAGCGCATCGAATCAAAGACTTGTTTGTGCACAAAGCCACACCAGTGTTTTATTAGGACTTATGGGGACTGACCTCAAAACCTTCACGCCCGAAGTGAGAAGGGAATTAATGTACAGAGATGGAACTGATCGCAAATGCCCCTCAGGTCAGAGGTTAACAGCAGGTTAAGAGCACTGCGTTTATTTTTCATTCGTTTGAAACCAAATGAAATTCTAACATTCCCTTTCTGCCACCAATCGGCCGCTACAAGGTCAGTGACTGGGGAGAAAAATAATAAAAAAAGCCCTTCACAGCAGAGAAGAATATAAACTGCCTCACACTCTACAACTCGCTTTAATAAAGTATTACCTTAGCTCCACGGCGCTGTTCCACCTGGACTTTAAAGGGCAGGCGTTTTGGCAACAATAAATAATCAACATTTACCAAAATTATTATTTATTTTTGTAGTGTGGCACAGTGGCTCAGAAGGTAGTGTTGCAGTCACATAGCTCCGGGGACCAGGAGGTTGTGGGTTCGAGTCCCGCTCCGGGTGACTGTCTGTGAGGAGTGTGGTGTGTTCTCCCTGTGTCTGTGTGGGTTTCCTCCGGGTGACTGTCCTGTGAGGAGTGTGGTGTGTTCTCCCTGTGTCTGCGTGGGTTTCCTCCGGGTGACTGTCTGTGAGGAGTGTGGTGTGTTCTCCCTGTGTCTGCGTGGATTGCCTCCGGGTGACTGTGAGGAGTGTGGTGTGTTCTCCCTGTGTCTGCGTGGGTTTCCTCCGGGTGACTGTCTGTGAGGAGTGTGGTGTGTTCTCTTAGTGTCTGTGTTCTCCGGAGTGATTGAGTTACCGGACCTCACTAGGTTTGTGTGGCGGAATGCCATCAAATCCTCACAGCAATGTTCCCAGAAGAGCAGAGACTCTTACTGCAGGTAAAAAAGGAGCAAACTCTAGATGAATACCCTTCACTTCAGAAAAAGGTAAAGGTGTATAAAGTGTATACAGAACACTGTAGTTTGTCACAGAGTGACGTATCTGTGGGGTATTTTAGATGATCTGAGAGAGAGAGAGAGGGAGGGAGAGATACAGAGAGAAGGTGAGGAATAGAGGGGAGAGAGAAATAAAAAAGACTGGAGGGTGACAGGAGAGGGAGTAACGGAGAGAGGAGAAAGAGAAACAGAGAGAGACAGATGTGTATGATCCTCCCCTCTCTTCTAACATCCTTCTGCAGCAGCAAAGTGCCTTCTGTTCTTTCTGCTCTTGTTATTACATGTCATTATGAAGATTACACACCATGGAGCTGCTGTAATGGAGCAACAGTGACAAGGCTTTGTTATTAAAAGTTATGTGTGTGTGTGTGTGTGTGGTTTATTTAAGATACTGTTCTTATTGACATGGGCTGTTGATAGCCTCACTCTCAGCTTTTAATGAATTTCAAACGTCATGTTAAAATCTCAGCTGAACCAATCAAAACTCTTTAAAATGCTTTCAAATTCATTCATTGTCTGTAACCCTTATCCAGTTCAGGGTCACGGTGGGTCCAGAGCCTACCTGGAATCATTGGGCGCAAGGCAGGAATACACCCTGGAGGGGGCGCCAGTCCTTCACAGGGCAACACACAAACACACACACATTCACTCACACCTACGGACACTTTTGAGTCGCCAATCCAACTACCAACATGTGTTTTTGGACTGTGGGAGGAAACCGGAGCACCCGGAGGAAACCCACGCAGACACAGAGAGAACACACCACACTCCTCACAGACAGTCACCCGGAGGAAACCCACGCAGACACAGAGAGAACACACCACACTCCTCACAGACAGTCACCCGGAGGAAACCCACGCAGACACAGAGAGAACACACCACACTCCTCACAGACAATCACCCGGAGGAAACCCACGCAGACACAGAGAGAACACACCACACTCCTCACAGACAGTCACCCGGAGGAAACCCACGCAGACACAGAGAGAACACACCACACTCCTCGCAGACAGTCACCCGGAGGAAACCCACGCAGACACAGAGAGAACACACCACACTCCTCACAGACAGTCACCCGGAGCAGGAATCGAACCCACAACCTCCAGGTCCCTTGAGCTGTGTGACTGCGACACTAACCTGCTGCTTCCAAATTAAACATCATTATTCACTTACTCCTCCTTTTCTGAAGTAATTATTTTGGAGATGTGAGGTTTTGTTCTGACAGTGACTGTACACCCCTCAACAGGAGGAAAAATTAAACAAACTATGGTAGAAAACTGCAAAAAAAATTTTTTTTGTTTAACAGCTACATGAATCACTTTCAGTCAAATAATATTTCCACAGATTATTTATTCCGTCATTTTTGTAAGAACTAAAAACCACAAAACACTATAAAACTTTATCCAGAAGTCTAGATTTTATCTAAAATGTGTGTACCATCGGCCAACTGAGTTTACCACAAACACTGCAGCACTCACAACTCAGGATATTACTGTGTGTGTGTGTGTGTGTGTGCATGTGCATGTGTGTGTGTGTGTGTGTGGGTGTGTGTGTGCTCTCCAGGTGTAAAACAGTCACTGTGGTTCAAGGCTGTGGAAACTGCAGGTTTTTCTTGCTGACATAAAAGATTTACTGCCTACAGGGTCTCACACACACACACTCTCTCTCTGGCTTTCTCACACACACACACACACACACAAACATGTCCATGATTCCACCCCATACAGCACAACACTATATAATATTAATAACATTTTAAATAATAAATGCAGCAAGGAACAAAACAAGACAACAGCACACGACTAGTTCAGAGCAGACACTTAACACACAATTACTGCAGAGTGAGGAGATTTTAATTAAAGGACCCATACCCTGCATTTTTATCATCGTTTACTTTTTTGCCTGAGTATTCATTATAACATTTAAGGTTTATTTACCAAAAAAAAAATCATAATTCATT
>NC_089801.1:1878429-1925929 GCF_029633855.1 Hoplias malabaricus
TTAAAGCAGGTCACGCCGGCTCCAAACGTCGAGCACCAAATGCTACGTCCCTGAAGGATGGAGTGATGGAAGGAAAATGTCACTCATCTGCAGACACTCTTCTCTCATTCCTCTTCTCACAGAGACATCAGACATCTGGCATTAACCCTCGGCAGGAATGAGTGTATCTAAATCACAATGTAATGTAATGTGTACACGGTAAACTAGTGGAGAAACGGTCTCAACTTTCACTCCATGCCGTATTTGCAATTCAATGAATAAACAAACGTCCTTCACATTCATCACACGTTTGACTCAAAGGCTGAAACTACCCTTATAACTTCAGTATGAGTGGGCGGGGCTACACGGCTGTAGGCTGAAGAAGGAGCAGACATATGTAAATGTGCTGGTATATTTTAGTGACATCACAGAAAAGCTGTTTTTCCCACTCGGTGTTCACATACAGAGGAGGAACTATGAGGAACATTCAGCATTTGATGAAATGCAGCACTAAACCTAGTATCTGTAGCAAAGCAAGAACCCCATGTGTTCTAGACGTTAAAGAGTTAAATCCTGGTTCTAAAGATATTTAAAGGGTTAAATCGTGTCTTCAGCCTTAGAGTCCCTGGGGTCGATTTGTCATGTCTGGCATTAGGGGACATCACATGCAATCGGCCTTGAGATGACCACCCCGACGGCTCTCGTTCTCGGCCCATCAATCAGCCGGACCCTCGGCGTCCGTTTCCACAGCAACCGCACCAAAACGCTCGCTGCCAATTTGCCCGGGCTCAATTACAGACGCTCTGAAAGTCTGCATCTTAATAAGTGTCTGGAGATCGCTGAGATTGAGACTGTGCTCCTTTTGATGAAGGGACGGAATAAAAGAAAAACAGCCATCGACTGAGGGACAAAGACAAAAGTACAAAGGAAACCAAAAATAGCTTTGCTCTCTGCGGTTCTAGATAAGGAGCTGAGAACAACAGGCATCCAGACTGTGGTCAGTATTCTGATCCAGGTGAAGAATGGTGCTGAAAATCCCACTGTGGCAGTGTGGGTCTTTGTTAGCGATACAAGGTTATGTTAATGTGTAGCTAACTAATGTGCGATTATTTATCATTGTTCAACGTACAACACACACACACACACACACACACACACACACACTAGTGCACTAGGGGCTGTGAACTCACACCCAGAGTGGGGGTCTTCCCACAGTTAGTAAAATAATCAATATGACACAGTGTAATACACTACAGGAAGTACAGGGGGCGCTATGGCTCCTGTTTCATATAAAAAAGGCTCTATGTTCATAATAATGTCTTGTATAAAATCTCAAAACACAAAGAAAACTCAGGGTCTGACTGAAACAACACAGGAGAGATATATTCTGACCTGAGTGTATGAATCTTTCATAGAATCAGCACCAAATGCTACATCTCCAACAGGATGTTGTTGTTTTTTTTGAGACTTGGCTGCTTCCAGGGACGTTATGAATCATAATCCGGTGAATCAGGATTTGCTATTCATGCTTTAATGAATAGATTTATACAGTTTTTTACAGTCCTTTATCAGCTCCCTCAGCATGAGGCCTGGTACACTTCATTACATTATACACATACAATACAGAGCAAGTAAAGCAGGGTGTTTCAAATAAAGTGGCCAGTGAGTACACGTGGAAGGTGGGTGTTTCCAGTAAAGTGGCCAGTTGGATTGTGTTCAAATTGAAAAAAATTACAGCGGCTATTACTTTTGCTCGTAATAGTTGAAGGTGACTTGAAGTGTGTGTGTGTGTGTGTGTGCGCGCGTTTGCTGCTTTGAAAGTCATCTGAATAGTGTCTGACTTCACGCTCGGGCTGTTTGTAAACTCCTCAATTAAACAAACAGTAATCAGCTTCACCTCCTGCTCCACAGATTTCAATGGGCTCCAAGCAGAATAATCCAATTAGTAAAAAGCACTGAGCTCCATTCAGAGCAGCACAGTGTAATACAGCTGCCCTGCTCACAAGGACATATCAGCACACACACACACACACACACACACAATTCACTGTATACTGTACAGCAGTGTTTCTAAGAATTTAAGCAGAGAGTGGAAGTAAAAGAAGAGTGGTTTCTAACAAAGTGGCCGGTGAATGGGTCTGTTCTGGTTCACAGACACTATCTCCAGCTGATCCAAAATATACTGAACAGATTCAGTGCTACACAGCCCAGTGCAGGTGGCTTTACACCCCTCTGACTGACTCTCAGCACTGAGCATGGTGACGTCTGGCTCATGTTCAGCTGCTCCAGAGCATCCCATATTATTTCAGTCTGTTTTTATGGAGATTATAAGTTTTATTTGAATTAAAATCAATAGAAAGGAGTCATATTTACTTCTGTACGGTGGGCAGAATGGTGTTGTGACCAGAGCGAGGGGAAGAGCATCTCTCTGCTGTTTATAATGTGACCGAGCTGCTGTGGATGTGGCCCTGAGGCTGGGCTTAAAGAACAAAGAGGAATCATCCTTCACCCCTCACACAGAAACCTCTCATCTTCAGTAAACTTAAACCTCAGTCTGAGATAGCCCTATACGCTCCACACACACACACACACACACCCACACACACACACACACACACACTTGTCTCCATGGCTTCAGGGGACATTACATAGACTTCCATCAAATTCTCCTTAAAAATGTATTGCTTAACTTTTAGGGACATGGGATGTCAGCCCCCATGTTTTTGTGAACAGATAAGTGTGTGTACATGAACACACACACACACACACACACATGGCTTTAACCTTTCGGTGTCTGGATCACTGTTAATGGAAAGTTCCTCTGCAATTTCTCTCTCAAATTCCTGGTAAAATTAAATGTCTTTTGTAGTTTGATTTGTTTAAAGAGAAACTTACCAAGTTAGAATTATTCACAGTGGGGTTGAATGGAACCAGAACTCTGAGGAGTTTCATTCTTCAGAAATCAGTGAAATTCCCACTTAAAACAAACATTTACAGATTATGGAAATGAAGGAAAAACTAAAATAAGGGAAGCTCATTCATTCATTATCTGTAACCCTTATCCAGTTCAGGGTCGCGGTGGGTCCAGAGCCTACCTGGAATCACTGGGCGCAAGGCGGAAATACACCCTGGAGGGGGCGCCAGTCCTTCACAAGGCAACACACACACTCACACATTTACTCACACCTACGCCAATCAACCTACCAGTGTGTTTTTGGACTGTGGGAGGAAACCAGAGCACCCGGAGGACACCCACGCGGACACAGTGAGAACACACCACACTCCCCACAGACAGTCACCCGGAGGACACCCACGCGGACACAGTGAGAACACACCACACTCCTCACAGACAGTCACCCGGAGGAAACCCACGCAGACACAGAGAGAACACACCACACTCCTCACAGACAGTCACCCAGAGGAAACCCACGCAGACACAGAGAGAACACACCACACTCCCCACAGACAGTCACCCGGAGGAAACCCACGCAGACACAGAGAGAAAACACCACACTCCTCACAGACAGTCACCCGGAGGAAACCCACGCAGACACAGAGAGAACACACCACACTCCTCACAGACAGTCACCCGGAGGAAACCCACGCAGACACAGAGAGAACACACCACACTCCTCACAGACAGTCACCCGGAGAAAACCCACGCAGACACAGAGAGAACACACCACACTCCTCACAGACAGTCACCCGAAGCGGGGAATCGAACCCACAACCTTCAGGCCCCTGGAGCTGTGTGACTGTGACACTAACCTGCTGCACCACCATTTTTTTTTGCCATAAATCTTATATTCTATAAATATATATAACTATACCTTTTTACTTACGGCATTTTAATCATGTCTCCCTCAAAGTTAACTACTCCCAAACACAACCAAGTGCAGTCAAAGACAGAGAAACTAGTCCGGGCATTATGAAATATTAAGAGAATTATGGATGTTGGTTGGTTAGAGATATGACTGGATATTGGAGGAGATTTCCTGTGTCTCAGCCTTGGACAGAGGTGTACTTCCACAACTGGGATCCAGAACATGCTTCATGTGTGTACACCACAGGAACTGACACTTATGTTAATGAGTCATATTAATAATGAGTCATAAGAAATAAATTATCAGATTTAATTTTAAATCTAGCTAACTTTCCAGTTAAACCTGGTTCAGCAGCAAAAAATCTTGGTGTCATAATTGACCCGGATTTATCATTTGATCAACACATAGGTAGTATCACTAGGACAGCTTTTTTACATCTTCGCAATATTGCTAAGATTAGAAATGCCTTATCCCTCCAGGACGCAGAAACATTAGTACATGCCTTTATTACTTCAAGGCTTGACTACTGTAACGCACTACTGTCAGGATGCACCAGCAGCAATTTAAGAAAACTTCAACTAGTTCAAAATGCTGCAGCTAGGGTCCTCACTAAAACTAGAAAATTTGAACATATCAGCCCAGTTTTATCATCACTTCATTGGCTGCCTGTTAAATTCCGCATTGACTACAAAATTTTGTTATTAACATATAAAGCTCTACATGGGCTTGCTCCTGAATATCTTCAAGATACAATTTCCTATTATGAGCCTCCACGTTCACTCAGATCACAGAATACTGGATTTTTAAATGTTCCCAGAATTCAGAAGGCCTCAGCTGGGGGAAGAGCCTTTTCTTATAAAGCCCCCCAACTCTGGAATGATCTTCCAGAAAATGTTCGGGACTCAGACACAGTCGCAATCTTCAAATCTAGGCTAAAAACTCATTTGTTTAGTTTATCATTTGGTAGCTAATGCTCCCCCATAGATAAAGGCGGCAGATCCGGGGGGTCCATGGACACAGGGAATTATAGTAAACTGAGACGCTGGTGCTGTCGTCCCGCCGCTTCTCGCGATCACTCAGGTTTGTTGACGGTGGAGCGGAGGGATGCCAGTGTTTCAGGATGCTCCCGTGTCTGTGTGTCCTCCTGGTTCTCTCCTTTTAGTTGAAGCTGTCATAGTCAGATCTGCCGGAGTCATTAGCCACACTCTGGAAATTTTCATATTTTCTACTTTACAAACACAAAACAGTTCAAAACTAATTCCATCCCTTTACATCTTTCCGAGTAAACGACTGCCCACCTGTCTGTCTGGACACTGATGGATGACTGTCGAGATCCTCCTCCACGCTTCAGACCAGCTGCCCACGCTCCAGCAACCACCAAGTGCCTTGAAGCTGTCCCTACACTGAAGTTCTCATGGACTACTAACTATCATCACCAGTAGATTGACCAGAGGAGGATGGGTCACCCCTTGTGAGCCTTGGTTCCTCCCAAGGTTTCTTCCTCAGCTGGGGGAGTTTTTCCTTGCCACTGTCGCCCCTGGCTTGCTCACTTGAGGGTTTTACATTTGTCTTTACATTTCATGTCAAATCTTGTCTTACTGGAATTCTGTGAAGCTGCTTTGTGACAACATCAGTTGTGAAAAGCGCTATATAAATAAATTTGATTTGATTTGATTTGATATTAATATGTAAATACACATTCACCTGCCGCTTTAAATCTGCATTCAGAGACATGCACTCCCACCAAGAGCCAGGCTTCAACGGAGCGTATTCGCAAAGTCCCTGATCATTAAAACCAAGTCAGGAGAATGAACAAACCTCTTCATTAGGAGAGAACAGAGAGCAGTCGGGTCTAACGCAGGACTTTTATTATCCTCTCTCAGCTGGGGAGCGTACAGAAGCATGTTAAATCCAACAGGCAAATGGAAAATGTGCAGATTTAACCAACTCCAGTCACGAGAGAGACTGTATGAATGATTAAAGAATCTACAGCTAATTAACGAAACTGGCAGATAATTAAAGAAGGCACAAGAGGAGGAGCTGTGTTCTCCCACAACATCAGAACATTTGTAGTCTCTCTGCGCTCTAAACATCGTGGAGATGCAAAACCAGCAGCTGAAACTGTTCAGAGTTACAATGTGTCAGCAAAGGCTGTGTGTGCGGGCCTTTCCCACACTTCTACTGAACGAAGGGTCTTGATCAGTGACGGCTTCTACCTTTCTGGGAAGGTTTACACTGGATGCTGTGAGGATCTGATGGCATTCAGCCACTTAAGAGGTTGTGTGTGCCATGTGTGGCATTTCATGTTTCTCTTTAGAGATTATACACGCTGTCCACAGACAGTGCACCTCAGCTGTTTAAATTAATTCATTCGTTCATTTTCTGAGACTGTTTCTTCCCGTTCAGAGTCATGGAATCATCGGGTGCAAGGCAGGAACACACCCTGGACAGGGCACCCATCCTTCACAGGGCATCACACACTCACCCAGTCACTCACATCTGTAGCAAATAGAGACATTAATTCAGAATGAACTATTTTGCTAATTAATCGTTAGGTCTGAATATTTCAAACAGGGCCAGAGTTAGGGTCAGGGTCCAAAACGGGGCGAGGTTAAATGTGAAATGTGTCACATTTCAGAAACAATGTCCTCTGTACCCGGTTTGTAAGTGACTGGCACGCTCTGAAAGTTAATGAACACTTTTGCTGATGCATTAATGTTTTTAACTACTCCAGCTGCTATTTACTGCTGGCTTAGGGCCTTATTCCCCCTCAGAAGTGAATAAAAGAGGCGTAACATTAGAAATGGCAGCGAAAGCACATAATCCCAGATGGGGCAGAGCTGCCTGGCAGTCTTTTTAAGGACTCGAGGAATAATGGGGAAAAAAAATTCACAAATGCTGCAAAAGCACAGATAGAGTTTTGGGTGCAGTTACAGAGGGCAGAAAATAAGCAACATCAAACACCAGGCTCCTTGTCCACCAGCAAAACACACTGGGATTCGGAGAAAATTAATCACAGGGATATAGTACAGTTTATTAAAAAGGCTGAGTGATAAGAATAAAAAATAACATTATGAAATTTTAACATTTGACCCAAAAAAATGCAACCACTGAAAAAACGTGGTTATGTGCTGAGACCAGAGGTATATTCTTATACATTGATCTGTGTGTAAAACTGAAAAACGGCAGATCTAACCCAGTAAACATTTAGCCGTTGATTCAACGTTGAAATAACGTAATGACTGCCGTCTAATCAACGTTCTCTTAAGGTTGAAAATGAAAGTTGAAAAGACGTCCAAACACAGACATTGAAAAGACGACTATTAGACGTATTTTGGACGTCCGTTGACGTTTTTTAATTGGTCCCGAAATAAATTACTTGTATAAAACGCGTTTTGGACGTCCACTGACGTTATCGATTGGCCACCACTTAACTAACTTATTAAGAAGGATTTTGGACGTCCATTGACGTTTAAAATATGTTCTTGACGGACAGACTACTTTTAGACCTATTTTGAACGTCCAGGGACATTCCTTGTTTACTGGGAATACACTTTATACACACACACATATATTTTATATACATATGTGTGTGTGTGTGTACATAAAATATATGAACGTGTCAACTTTTTTCACTATTTTAGGTTTTATTCCTTATTCTCAGATCTTAAGACAAATCACTTAAACGACAAAATGGAACAAAAACAAAAACAAAAAGAACAAATTAATTTGAGTAATATTTTGAGAATTAAGCCTTTATTTCCACACCAATATTTATTTCTAGAAAATTCAGGCAAGAATTTAACAGTTAACAGCGTTCAGTGTTGAATATAAGTGTTTTTAATGAACTACTGCGACTTTTATTCTAGCAATATTTTATTCTCATTTATTTTATTCAAAATAATTTCTCCAAATCGCTTTGACAAACACCCTTTATGTATTTATTTATAATAAAGAGCTTAAGTTTATTTTTCCTCCAGAGCGTTTCTCCATTAGCGATTTAAACCTTCATTATTTACACCTGCGACTAAAAAATAATAATAAAAAAAAAGCTTTAAACTTTTCAGTTGAAAGGTGTCTGATGAAATTTATTCGCCATATTTAAACACAAAAACGGGTAAGAGTTTAAAATAAAAAAACCCTTTTTAAAATGTCCGTATAATCCTCCCTTTTCTCCGAGCAGTGAACTACACCCGGAAATAAAGCGGTTTTTTTTTGTACAACTGTTGCTAGGAAAATTCCTATTTATTAGGAATTGTAAACACATTATTTTCATTTTTTTGTAGTTTTATACTTCGTTTTGTTGATTTAAAAATGTTTAAACCGTTGTGCAGCTTGTTTCTCAGACTTGGCGACATCTAACACTGCATTGTGGTCAGTGTAAACCACAGATGTTCTGTCGTCAGTTATTAACGGACCTTTTTGTAAACAAAAAAAACCCCTCACGAGTTGCCACAGCAACGGCAATCTGCAGCGTTGCTCAGCAACAGCTCAAGCATGACGCAGCAGAGGGAGGAAAAAATGAATGAATAATCGGATGAATTGCCAGCTCAGCGGCCACTTTATTAGGAACACCTACCTTTACCTTGTGGACCCCCGTGTTGGTGGACTATACCTTCCTTCAGAGATACACGGTTTTCATCAGGTGTTTGGGTCTCGTTACTGCAGAAACGACCTCTAATCCTCTGGGAGGGATGTCAGAACATTGTTATGAGGATTTAATGGCGCTCAGCCACACAGTGAGGTCAGGTACAAGAGGTGGGTAATTAGATCTACATCATAAACACCACTGAAACTCATCCAGGACGTTTTGGCTGGTGCTCCATCGCCCCAAAGGACACAGTTCCATAGCCGAATGCTGAGGGGGCATTTACACTCGCGCAGGTGAAGACAGTAGCTAAGCTTGTACTTCTGTAAATTGATAGAATTGTTCTTTTCAAAATATTTTCTCCAGTAATCTTTTCCTTCAACTCCATCCGTCTCTAAATCACTGTCATGTATTTAATGGATGGTGTGTTGTTGCTGTGCTGCTCGTGATGGGGTTACACCAGTATTTTTATTGATTTATTTATTTTTAAGGCTTAAATTATGAAGAAAGAACTGTCGTCCACACCTCAGTTCCTCTGCTGAGAGACGCTGACGTTCTGAGAATCTGACAGACCTCAGAGGTTTGGACTGAGACCTTTTCTGGAGGATGGAGTTACTATATTAACATTGGCAGAGGTTCCCTTTAATATTTTCAGTTTAAAACAAACACGGTTCACTCTGTATTTGTAGAAAATAATGTTTTCGTGAGTACAATAAACCATAGAAGCTTTATTGGGCACATGACACTTTCACACAGTGACAAACAAAGACAACCAAAAAAAGCTTGAAATGAAAAAAAAAAAAAAAAGAAAGAAAATAAACCCCACTTTTTTTTTTATTGCACTTAAGTTATAAGAAAATAAAAATTCTAAGTGAATCAAACAGGTAGACAATCCCTTTAAGGTCTTCTTTTCCACCTGTTTGTGAACAGGCAGTTTACATGAACTGTCGAAGAAAGAATAAAGAAAAAAGAAAACAAAGAAAAAAAAAAAAAAAAAAAAAACACCTCCAACATCTGATTTCTCAAACCAGATCATAAATAAAAGAAAAGCAAAAAGAGGAGAGAAGTTTGCTGTCTGTCATTGTAATATACAGTGTTTAAACCACTTTCACAGTTCGGCTTGAGTTGTGTCAGAGAATGAGACGAATCTTTATGATTTATATTTTTTTGGCCTTGTTTTTCCTCGCCTTAGGCTCCGGATGGCACCTTCTCCACGTTTTCTTGCTCTTTTCCCCCCCCAAAGTTCTTCATCCTGAAACGTCTACGAATGCCCCTCGGAACCAACCGGATGAATTTTATACAAACGATGTCGTTTTGATCATACTTTTAAAAAATAAATCTGTGAATTTAAAGAAATTTCCTCCCAGAACAGGCTGATGAGCATTTGTCCCAAGGAATGTGGTGTGAACAGTTAGCTCAAAAAACACACAAACACACACACACACACTCTCACACACACTTTTGCAAGCAAACAAGTCAAAATATTTCTCCAGATTCGAGTCTCGTGATGCTCTCCCTCTTTTCCGCCTCGTAGAGGCACATTTGGCTCAAGTTTCAGTGGCAAAAAAAAACAAACAAAAATTAGAGAGAGAAGAAAAAAGAAGAAAAAAAAAAGTTTATCGTTGTTTACGAATCTTGTTTTTGTTTGTCTGCATGTCGGTGTCACTTCTGTTTTTGTCTTTTCTGTTTATTTATTTATAAGTCCAAACTGGATAAGTTTTTGTTTAGCATCTAGTCTGGGACTAAAACGTCACAGCCAGCGAAAAACAAACAAAAAAACAAAACAAAACAAAAAAAAACAAACAAAAACAAAAAAAAGTTCCATTTCATTATTTTTGTGTCTAGCAGCATTAAGTTCAGTTTGGCCACTGGGGAGGGGGTGGAGGGTTTGAGTGTGAGAGGTGGGGAAGAAGGACGGCACCCATGGAGATTACAGGCGAAAAACAAAAATTTAACAAAAAGTCCTCATCTCCCATGAAGCACCAGTACTGAGAAGAGCCGACGTGAGCAGCCTGTATTTGACACGTGAGGACAGCAGGGTATGTCCACAAACGTTCTGCAGAGAGAGAAGAAGTAAGAAGAAAAAAAAAAAAAAAAAAAAAAGTGATCTAGCTTAATACTGAGGCTTGTTGCTAACGGCAACAGGAGACTGACAAATACAAAACAAATGGAAAAAGGAAACGTGAAAAGTGTTGAACTGGATTCACAGTTGTGTCGAACTCATGGAAAATGAAAAGAAAAAAAAAACAAAAATGTGGGGAAAAATAAACCAGCAACGAAAGAAAAGTGGGCTCCCGCTCAGAACTGAGGAAAATCCACCTCTGTCTTTGTTTTTGTTGTGAATCCTCCTCTTGCGTAAACCAAACCCCCGTTTTCACCGTCAGTTTCCCCTGCTTTCTCTTCCTGTTTGTAAAACGGCGGCCGTCCGATGAGGCTCTGCGAGTACAGTGTCGACTGTTGTTTGTTCAGGTTTTGAAAAGGAAAGTAAAATAAGCCATATGTTTTTTTTGTACAGGTGGCCGTGCGTCTCCAGGCTTGAGTTTCAAGTCTCTGTGTTTGATTTTTTTTTTTTTCCAGCATCCGTTTGGCCTGTGCCCTTACATCCGTTTTTACCATCTATTCATCCTTCCTTTAATTCCTTCCATTTTCCCAGAATGCTGTGCTGCTGCTGCAGGAGGCCCCACCCTCTCCTCCCAGACCTCGCTCCATGGCGACGGTTGCTAAGGAGGAGGAGGAGGAGGAGGAGGAGGAGGAGGAGGAGATGGAGTGAAGAGCGAAGTGAGTGATGGGTCCTGTCGCGGAGCTGCGTGAGGAGGCCCATTTCAGGTTTTTCTATTGGAACTCCACGCTCTGTATGGATTGTTTCTTTCCCCCGGTTTTCTGAGGTCTCCCTCACTTCATGTCCACGTCAAAGTCCAGCACGAGCAGCTTGGTCTCCTCGGTTCCGTTGCGGCTGCCCACCGCACACACCAGCTTGGTGTTAGACGCCCGGATCCTCCAGACCACGCCGCCGCTGCCTCCACTCTCTAGCGTCACTAGGTTTCGAATGAAGTCGCCCGTCCTCAGGTCCCACAGCTTCACCGTCCCGTCGTCTGAACTTGTGATCACAAAGTTCTTATTGAACTGCAGACACGTCACCGCACTCTGGTGCTTGTGGGGACCTGTGGGGAGGCAGAGAATAGCATATTTAATAAGGAACCAAATCAGAAACATCAGTCTTGTGCTTCTGGGGACCTGGAGGAAAAGAGATAAGACTGTGAACCACACTGAAGACGTCCGCCTCACAGGATTGGGCTTGTCTGAGTAAACAGAGCAGTCGGCGGATACCCACACAGACACAGAGAGAACATACCCCACTTCTCACAGACAGTGGACCCGAAAGTCGGGTTTGAACCCACAACCACAGGACCCTGAAGTTATGTGGAGGTTACACCATCTGCAGTGCCACAGTAATGCCCACCACAAGGGTGTGCTACTCATTCACATAAACCTTGAGAGTAAAATCACCTCACTGGAAGTAGAGGAGGTCCCAAAAAAAAAGAAAGAAAGAAAATGAGAGGGTAGTAAGAAAGGAGGGAGACAGAACAGAGGAAAGACCAGAAAGAGGTGGGCAGAGAGAGTGGGAGACAGTGAGGGAACATAAGGAAATGGAGCAGGATACAAAGAGGAAGAATTAGTGAGTGAGAGAAAGGAAATAAAGAATTAAAGATGAAGCAAGAGAGTGAGAGGTGGTTTATAAGTGAGGAGATGATGGATGGATGAGGTTGATCAGACCCACCGGCTACAACACTGACAACACAACAGATAAACACTCGTAACTATGGTTACAGGAGAAACACTAAAACATGACAGAACCGTCCTCTACCCTTGAGATATTGAGAGAGAGAGAGAGAGAGAGAGAGAGAGAGAGAGAGAGAGACTGACTGAGGGAAGGAAATAGACTAAGACAAGGAAAATCAGAGTTAAAAAAAAAAGAAAAATGAACAGGGAGCAGGAGAGAAAGGGGGAGGACAGAAGAAAGACTGAATAGTTAAGGAAAGAAACAGGAAAAATAACAGATTTAGAGCAGAGAAAGATAAAATAATAAATATGAGAAATAGAAATATGTGAAAAAGAAAGGTAGAGAAAAAGAAAATAAGAAAACATCACAGAAATAAGACAAAAGAACGAGAAGAATGAGAAAGGCAAAAGAAGAGAGAGAATGAACACCAAAGAGGAAGAGAAACAAGGGGGTGGAGTTTTTGCATCCTGAATCGTGACTGTGTAGAATGAATAGGGCGTGGCCTGCAGGGCTGTCTGCCTGCAGAGTGTGTGTGTGTGTGTGTGTGTTCCTGCAAATAGCTCACAAAGCTCTGTGCATCTACAAACACCAATAAACACACAGTTCTGATTAGAATTAACAGAAATAAAGGAAAACAGAGAAAGCCATTATGCAGATGAGCTGATGAATATTTAAATAGAGGGACTGGGAGTGAGAGGAGGATTAAAATGAACATTTCCATTTCAAAGAGCTCAAATCTCCTAATGAAGCATTAGAGCGGTGACTGGAGCTGTGTGAGGGAAGACTGGCTCTTTAATCACTCGTTTACAACATTATACACACACACACACACGTACAGCGAGAGACAATAAACACTTAGGAGCAGAGAGGCCTGGCTCTTTAATCACTCATTTACGACATCACACACAACAACACACCACACGAAACACACAAAATACATACACACACACGATGAGAAGGAAATGAGGGGTTCTCTCTCTCTCTCTCTCTCTAACACACACACACACACACACACCTATTTCCTCGTCTGCCCTGTGTATTATCTCTGATCTCTCAGGGAGGAGGGGGATTTGTGAGCTAGGTATATAACATTAATGGTATGTCCATATTACGACTGGTAACAACCTGTTTTCTGTTCCGAATCACATCATCTTTTAAATAAATTAAATGTTAATGATGGTGAAGACAGCTGCACAGGAACAGGGACAGAATTAACACCATGTAGCTCCACTGTAATCTGTAGAAACGAAATATAATTCTAGGAATTGGGATAAACTGGGGAATATTATAATGGAAACTGAAATATAATGGCTGTTAACCCCTCAGTGGTGATGTGAGGGAAGGATTCCACAAGTTTTTTCCATAATTTTGGATCTTTGCACGACGAATAAAACTTTATTTAATTTTTTATTTTTTGTTATTTTATGGGACAAATATTTAATTTTATATTTTACTGCTGCTTTGCTCATTTTTGGTTTATTATTTTGACAGAAAAAACAGAGTCTGGAATCTTTTATATCAGTAGGAAAGTTCATTAAAAGATTTTTGAAATCACTGACAAACTGTCAATTATTTGTTTTTAATTATTGATAGATTATTTAAAGGTCATCAGCTGCAGGGACCTGGACGTTGTGGGTTCGATTCCCGCTCCGGGTGACTGTCTGTGAGGAGTGTGGTGTGTTCTCTCTGTGTCTGCGTGGGTTTCCTCCGGGTGACTGTCTGTGAGGAGTGTGGTGTGTTCTCCCTGTGTCTCCTCCGAGTTTCCTCCGGGTGACTGTCTGTGAGGAGTGTGGTGTGTTTTCCCTGTGTCTGCGTGGGTTTCCTCCGGGTGACTGTCTGTGAGGAGCGTGGTGTGTTTTCCCTGTGTCTGCGTGGGTTTCCTCCGGGTGACTGTCTGTGAGGAGCGTGGTGTGTTCTCCCTGTGTCTGCGTGGGTTTCCTCCGGGTGACTGTCTGTGAGGAGCGTGGTGTGTTCTCCGTGTCTGCGTGGGTTTCCTCCGGGTGACTGTCTGTGAGGAGTGTGGTGTGTTCTCTCTGTGTCTGCGTGGGTTTCCTCCGGGTGACTGTCTGTGAGGAGTGTGGTGTGTTCTCTCTGTGTCTGCGTGGGTTTCCTCCGGGTGACGGTCTGTGAGGAGCGTGGTGTGTTCTCCCTGTGTCTGCGTGGGTTTCCTCCGGGTGACTGTCTGTGAGGAGCGTGGTGTGTTCTCCCTGTGTCTGCGTGGGTTTCTTCCGGGTGACTGTCTGTGAGGAGTGTGGTGTGTTCTCCGTGTCTGCGTGGGTTTCCTCCGGGTGACTGTCTGTGAGGAGCGTGGTGTGTTCTCTCTGTGTCTGCGTGGGTTTCCTCCGGGTGAATGTCTGTGATGAGCGTGGTGTGTTCTCCCTGTGTCTGCGTGGGTTTCCTCCGGGTGACTGTCTGTGAGGAGCGTGGTGTGTTCTCCCTGTGTCTGCGTGGGTTTCCTCCGGGTGACTGTCTGTGAGGAGCGTGGTGTGTTCTCCCTGTGTCTGCGTGGGTTTCCTCCGGGTGACTGTCTGTGAGGAGCGTGGTGTGTTCTCCCTGTGTCTGCGTGGGTTTCCTCCGGGTGACTGTCTGTGAGGAGCGTGGTGTGTTCTCCCTGTGTCTGCGTGGGTTTCCTCCGGGTGACTGTCTGTGAGGAGCGTGGTGTGTTCTCCCTGTGTCTGCGTGGGTTTCTTCCGGGTGACTGTCTGTGAGGAGTGTGGTGTGTTCTCCGTGTCTGCGTGGGTTTCCTCCGGGTGACTGTCTGTGAGGAGTGTGGTGTGTTCTCCCTGTGTCTGCATGGGTTTCCTCCGGGTGACTGTCTGTGAGGAGTGTGGTGTGTTCTCCCTGTGTCTGCGTGGGTTTCCTCCGGGTGACTGTCTGTGAGGAGTGTGGTGTGTTCTCCGTGTCTGCGTGGGTTTCCTCCGGGTGACTGTCTGTGAGGAGTGTGGTGTGTTCTCTCTGTGTCTGCGTGGGTTTCCTCCGGGTGACTGTCTGTGAGGAGCGTGGTGTGTTCTCCCTGTGTCTGCGTGGGTTTCCTCCGGGTGACTGTCTGTGAGGAGCGTGGTGTGTTCTCCCTGTGTCTTGCGCCCAATGATTCCAGGTAGGCTCTGGACCCACCGTGACCCTGAACTGTTTAAGCACTTACAGATAATGAACAGATTATTTAAAGGTCATCAGCTGAAGGTCTAGAAAAATGTAAAGAGGTAGACTGAGATACAAATAAAAGACAAAAAGTTGAAACTATCTAACTCATTTTTTTAGTAAGTACTGATTTATTACTTTTAAATTATACATTAATTTAAACGACACAAAATATGAACAAAAATATATGGAAGAAAAAAAGTCAGTCAATTTAGAGAAGTACTATTTAAAATGAATAACATTTTTTACTGATATAAATATATTAATAATTTTACATATAAAATGAGCTCATTGACTTTGATCTTATGTAAATTTGACTGAAAGTTAATGAAGGTTTGTTGAGTTGTGTTTAATTTAGTTTAAATAAAGGTTAAATGAGGAAATGCCCACTGACCCAAATACACAACCTACAGAGCAAAAAGAGAACAATCCCTCCTTCCCCCTATTCTCTTTCCCTCTGGGGCTCTTCACTCCTCCCCATCCCCCTATCCTCTCATCCGTCGCTCAGTGTCGCTCATTAGCACGCCTGCCTTTGTTCAAACAGGAGTGTGTGTGTGTCACACGAGGACAGATGATGAAAAGTATGAACCGTCCTGAACATGAGAGAAAAGATGGAAACTAAAAAAAGGAAATGCTTTGATGCTGCTCTGCTTCTTTCACTCCAACAAACAAATAGAACACAAACTCTAAACAAAATATATCTCTATATAATTATTATTCTGATTATCTCACTAATAAAGGGCACTGAACATGAAAATATCAGCAGACCTAGCGTCAGATCACACTGAATACCCATCAGGAAGACGGAGGGTGAGCGAGAGAGAAAAGGAGGAAATAAGAGAAAGGAAGAAGCTGAAATTAGAGAAGAACAGAGGAAAAAAGGTAAAGAAAGTAAAAAAAGAAAGAAAAAAAAAAATGAATACACAAAGGAACAGAAAACAGGTGTGTATCAGAGTTGTAAGAGTTTGTATTCCTGACCTTGTAGGGTCTGTAGACACTGCCCCGTCTTGATGTCCCAGATCTTGACAGTGGAGTCGGCGTTCCCAGAGACCAGGATGTTGTCCTTCAGCTCCATGCCGCTGGTGAGGGACTGGTGACCCGTGAGTGTGTGGATGCAATTCCCCGTCTCCACGTCCCACACTCGGATCGATGTGTCTAGAGAACCGCTCACAACATGGACACCATCAAACTGTGGAGAAACAGAGCACAAAACAGATTAACACAACACACACACACACACAGATCCTCCACCAGACTACAGACACACACAGATAGATTCCAGTTCATACTATGAATCAGATTTGAATCCAAATTGAGATTATGATTACAATTCCCAAACTGGTTCAAACTTCAGATCCAAATCTAATTCTCAATGTGATTCAGATTCTGAATCCTAAATCTTACTCTATACAATAAGAGATGTTTACACCTCTGGTCCGAACCGTAAGAACGCGAGCGGAGGAAATGCTGTCCTGGAGAATCACTGATATGTTTATTTCTACCTATTGTTTTGCGGAGAGTAATTAAACCTCCCACACAGAGCTGTTCCTTCAGTGAAGAGCAGATTAATGGAGGTTATTGTTCTGGAGATTATTATTATAAACAATAAACGCAGTAAGCGCTGTTTATTTAAAGTGTATTGAGAGGGTGTTTGTTTTTCGGTTAATGACCAGAGCCGGGGCCGGTTTGGGCCGGATTTGATCCGATTCTTTTCCTCAGACAAATCCCAGATCTGCTGGCTCCATTGATATTGTATTAGACTCTGCTTTACTTAATTAAACTTCGCTGATGTAATTGCTCTAAAGCTCTTAATGAAGCCAGACCCAAACAAACAATGCTGGACACTGGGGCCAGAAACTGGACCACGGCCCAAAACCCTCGCCTTCTTCCTGAACACGGTCCAATAAACAGGAAGTAGAAACATTAAAGAGAAGGAACACAGCAGTCCTGCAGCACCGAGGTCAGAAACGCGCTCGATGTTTACAGCTTTACAAAGCCGTGTTTTTTCTGATTTCAGAACACACCCTGCTGCACTTTTCACCAACACAGACACCAGGACGTTAGGCAGTAGGGTTTAGACATTTTTAATATGATTCCTTTAACTGCAACAGCACTAACAGCACAGAACAATAGAATACGCAAATGAGCCCTCAGAACAACCATAATGTTTTATAACCCTAACAGAAACCCACGATTTTAGTGGCTGTTTACATAAATAAAAGAGGCCTTGAAGAGAACGGAGATTAGCTAACTTCCAGTAATTCTCTCTTTGACCAGAATGCTGTATTATCCTTGAGATCTGAGCAGGAGGAGATCTGTTTTGTGATCTGCACTGCAGACCAACTCCTGCTGGGGCAGAGAAGGTGACGCCCTCGCCAAGAAAAAAAATAAAAAGACCCATGAAAACCTGCCGAGTCATAGCTAGCGTAGCGTCAGAGAGCTGGGCCATAACACTCCACTCCTGATCAACGCCTTCACTTCAGAACTCACAAACACGCAGCAGGAACAAATGTTTTAGTGTTTCCTTTGCTTTAACACACCTGTTTCACCCTCTGAGCAGAGCCAGGTGTGTTACAGCAGGTAAACACAGGGAAAAAAACAGAGGACGGAGTCTCAAGGACTCAGACCGAGGGCTCCATATTGCTCTATAGCAGTGATTCTCAATGCTGTTCCTGGAGTGCCACTGCCCTACATATTTAGAGTATCCCTTGCTTCGAACACAGCTGAGGCAACCCATGAACTAATTACCAACCCCTTCCTGAGTTGAACTGTGAGTTTTAGAGCAGGGAGAACATTACAACATTCAGGTCAGTGGTACGTCAGGACCAGGACCAGGAACCATTCAGAAGATGTGTGTGTATTTTCTATATTTTCTATATGGGCGCTGTACCTGTAGTGAGTACACTCTGTTGGTGTGTCCCTGCAAGGTGTGGAGACAGGTCTCCGTCTCCGGGTCCCAGACTTTCACCATGAAGTCGTAAGCTCCACTGACCACTCGACGCCCGTCGTACTGCACACATCGCACCGCCGCCACGTGACCCATCAGCACGTGGAGACACTGACCTGTCTCTATGTCCCACACACGGAGGGTGGCATCACGTGACCCACTCACCACCCTGAGGAAGAGAGAGAGAGAGAGAGGGAGGGAAGACCAAAACACTGAATGTCAGTTCATTTTTCAAATACAATATTATTAAAAATAATTCTCCTTTAGCAACAATCAGAGCCATTAAGACCAACCTGACTTTACAGTGATTAACAACAAAGAAAAAAGTGATTACAACGTCAATGTATTCTTGGACATGCTCTATATGTGAAGGATGAACACTGAAGGCACACAAAAACCCACCAGAAAATAATGACTGTGTGCTCAGTGAAGTGAACAGAGCTTCAGGTCATTCAACAAAAAGAGCAGTCAACACACAAAAAAAAACCTTTATGTCTGGAAGGCAGTGAGGGACAAACGCAACACGCACCAGCACTTTAACCAGCCTTTTACTGCTCTGCGCGCGCGGGGAGGGGGGGTCGATTTAAAGGTCAACGTGCACGAATGATGCACAGAACATCTGCTTAAAGGGAGCGTCTGCCCTAATATCGGAATATTTGGTCGATTACAGATTACTAACGTTGGAAATTTCACAAACTATATCGACTGTCATAAAGGATGTCTACAAACTTTTGGACAGACAGAGAGCTATTCCAGTAAGCTGCAGGGACAGTGCTCTCTCTTATACATGTAAATAAAGGACTTCATGAAGGAGGAGACATTTCACTGGGTTTCCAATGGGACTCCACTGTACAGATTCACATTGGACTGAAATACACTGATCCTGTTTTAGGTGCACTTTTGGACGTCTGTTAAATGTTAAAAATGTACAGGACTATTAAACACATTAACGTACCTCTTCTCGTGCAGGTGCATACACCTGACCGTGGAGGTATGTCCATATAGAGTATGGATGCAGTCCCCCGTCTCTGCGTTCCACACCTTCAGTGTCCGGTCTGTTGAGCCGCTGATGATAATGTTGTCTCTCATCTGAGAAGACCACACCCCTCCGGTGTGTCCCACTAACGTCCGCAAGCACTGAGAGAGAGAGAGAGAGAGAGAAGAAATGAATATATGTTAATATATATATTTGTTTACAGATAAACAGTCGAGAAATGTAATTATAGTTCATCATTCAACCTTAAAAAATGCTAATTACAGCTGTGAATTTAAGAACAAATGTAGCAGCTGATGATCCCTGCAGTTCTGTGATAAAAGGGCATATCTGTTCCTCTTTTTTTTCAGATGATGGATTGGATATTGATTGCTGTGATAACAGAAATATCTCAGACTCGTCTCCAGACCAAAGGCCATTTACACTCCATTTAATTAAAGCAGCACAATTCAATTTCATTTCAGAGGAAAATGGAAGAAAAACAGTGTTAGTCTTCTGGTCAGAACCCAGAACCCCGAGATCAGACACCAGAAAAAAAAGGAGCAATAAACAAGTAAACAGTATAAACAAATAAGCAAATTAATCAATAAATAATTCAGAGTAAGAACCTTTACAGTCCACAGTGTGAATGCAGTCAGTTTTTCCTCTTTCACCTCCATTTCTTTCTCATATATAACAGTCATATATATTTTTTCACTTCTTTTAATCATGCTCTTCTCCTCCCATCTACATTTCCATTCCTTTTACCTCTTTCTTTAACTCATCTTTGGCTCCACCTCGCTCTCCATGTTTCACCAACTCAAGCTCTGATACACCCAGGCCACTAGGGGTCAGAATGACCGTTTTATAACGTGAAGTGAGAACTTGTAGCATTTACAGTCCTGAATTTCAGGGCCATTTCACGAAAGAAATTCATCCCTAATTAAACTGGCATTAGTCAATGCTTGGAATAATAAAGGGAGGGGGGGGGGGTGTCATGAATATTTAAATACTTATATTTATATAATACACTGTAGTCTGCTCCGTGGAGAGAATGCGTTTCCAAGGAGATGGATCTAAATGCTGTAAAGTGTAACTGAACCCAGGGGAGACTGGTAAGGCGTTCTGTTGGGGTTTGGCAGTGATTACAGGAGTGTATGAAACGAAAGAAGGCTCAGACCAGTGTTTATCTCTCCGTAAAGACTCGGTACAGGAGTCTCAGCTCTGGAATCCATGAGACTTTAAGTGAGATTAACTCCACAGATCCAGCTTCGAATCCCATTTTCAATTTCTCTGGGATTTTTTAATCCCTCTCTGCATTCTACTCGCTCCTTACACCATCCTCACGAGCAGAGATTCACACACAGGCCGGGTTTCATCTTTAAAGAGCTGGTGAGTAAAAAACAAACACTAGTTATAAAGCGCATAGTCAGCTGTTTAAGCTGCACCCAGTGTGGACATGGTTTATTCTCTACTATAGAATAATACACATTTAAACTGGACACATTCCAACTGCTGAGGTAAACACAACCAATTCTAAGAAGTATAATGTCCCCCAGCATTGGGCTGTGGTGCAGTGGAACTGGTCTCTGACCTCATGGAGCCTCAAGCAACACTTTTCTCACGCGTTGGAATGATGTGTGATTCAGAATTAATCGTACAACACCGGTACCCGACCTGTTAACACCCTGCATTCAAATGTCTTTGATACACGCACTCTCTTTCCCACTGAAACAGCACACACCAATTTTTTAACTCCCAGAACCCTGGTGGCTGTTACCACTGTATTAAACGCTGCCCAACATGTGCAGGTGCAGGTGAAGGCTTTGGTCTACAGCTGCTGTCGATTCTGCAGTCGTCACCTCCGCTAATGTCCAGTTTGACACGCGGGAGAAGTCAGGAGTGGGGGGAGAACTGTGCCTGGTTTCGCAGGTGAAGACCCCCCAGTCGTTATTTCACATTCAGCCCCAGATACAAAGCTTCACTCGTGTTAAAGATGCACTGAAGTGAATCTGTGATCACCTAAAGGCATGTTAATGCATGGTTTAAACAGGTTCTAACAGACTCTGGAGATCAGAAGAAGAAAGTCAGTCTGAGAGTAAACAGCACTGTCCTTTAAAGGTGGTATTTTGCCCATTTTCAAAAAACGGCTCCATGCCACATTCCTGGCTCGGGAGCTGTGTGAGGAGGCAGGACGTTACAGCTGTTCAACAGACAGACGAACAGCTGTTCATTCTTCTCTCTCTCTCTCTGCCTGATGTTGGGAATCCAGCGACTAAAAGCCTACATTGTAAATTGACCCAAACCGGAACAAACTATTCATGTAGTTTTACTCTTGTTGTTACTTCACCGGGTTAGAGCCCTGCTCTAGTCCACGTCCTTCTGTTCTTTCAGTGACGTACAAGGTGGGTATTATATCCAACACTAAAGCAGCTAAATTAATAAACAAACAAATGAAATGCTCAACTGCAACTAAGAACACAACCTAAACTAGAACACATTTCAGGACACGAGGTAGAACCACTGAAGAACTCCAAAGAACCAAAGCTCAGGAGAGGTTCTCAAGAACCTCATTTTTCTCACACAGATGTGCATGAATTTACAGAAGATTCAGCGCAAACCCTGGGCATCGAGGAAGATACACAGCAAGGTGTGAAGTGGTGGGACTCTTCATTAGACATTACTAGAAGGAACTGAAGAGGAAACGAATACAAGAGCTCTCTTTTACTGCACTGATCAGGGAACAGTATCGCTGCTTTATTCTCATTTGCTGATAAGAGATCAGCAGAAAAAGTCCAGAGCAAGCAGTGTGTGTGTTTACGGTAGTGACCACAGGAATCAGCAGTGGGCGGATGAATGCAGGCTTTTTCTTTTCTATTTTTTTCTTCCCTCTCTCCTCCGTGTGCTGCAGTCTGCATGTAAAGAACTTGGGACTCGGCCAAAGGTGCAGCTGAGTCATACAGAGAGAGAGAGAGAGAGAGAGAGAGAGAGAGAGGGAGCGACAGGAGGACGAATAGATGGACAGAGGTAAAGCAGAATGAAAAGGATAAAAGCAAATACATCAGAGGAGGAAGAAAATGAAAGAGGGAGAGAGCAGGAAACAGAAGGGATGAAGAGAAAGACAACAAAAAAATGAGAGAGAGAGAAAGAGGTGAGTGAGAGAGAGAGAGAGAGGGGGGTGAGTGAGATGAGAGAGAGAGAGAGAGAGAGAGGGGTGAGTGAGATGAGAGAGAGAGAGAGAGAGAGAGGGGTGAGTGAGATGAGAGAAGAAAGTAAAGGAGACAAAGACGGAAAAGATGAGCGCGCTGTTGTGTAGCTGGAAGGAGTGTGTTCAAAGCAAAGTTCTGCAGCCCAATCCATACACACACAGTACATAGTCTCTCTTGCTCACTCGCTCTCTCTCTCACACACACACAATCACTCATTCACACACTCTGACCTCCACATTCCTGTCTTTGTGTGTGTGTGAGAGAGAGAGAGAGAGAGAGAGAGAGAGAGAGAGAGAGAGAGTGTGTGTGTGTGATCTGATGTTAGATGTTGATCTGTTTTTGTGACCTCCAGCACAAGGTCAAACATAGCTATTCTTCACAAACACAAACTAAACCAGCAGTGTCTTCCACACAAGCCCCAGTCCCCTGTGCTCTTCTGGGGAGGGTTGATAACGTTGCTTTAACACTGATATGAGTCCATCCATCAATCATAAATGTTACACAGTTCAGGTTCGGATGTTGGATGATTTACACAGACCAATGCTGGGGGTGAGAGGGGCATTATAACCCTCTGATGGACTCTTTGCATTGGGCTCATGTGCAGCTACTCCAGAGAATACCATTTCACTGCAGGCATTTATATGGAGATTATCCTCAGTGTATATTAATCAGACACTGTATCAGACCAAGTTATTACTATCATTAGAAAAACATTGGTAAAGTTCTGACAGTGACTCCTCCCTTACACTCCAACAACTTCCTGACATGCACCACACCTCTCTCCCCCTCACACAGAGAGAGAGAGAGAGAGACAGAGAGAGACAGAGAGAGACAGAGAGGGAGAGAAAGAAAAAGCAAAAAAACAAAGCAAAGAAAAATGGTAGTGGAATAACAGAAAAAGAAAGAACGAATGCAAACAAAAGACAAAAGGCAAGGGACCACAACAGGGAAAAGTAGTAAAGAAGAACATTTTAAAACGTAGAGTTTAGAACCTTTTCAGATCTGTTTTAATCTCAGACTAAAAATCAGAGATAACAGAAAGCCTCCGATAAATAATTTCAGAGTTTCCTCCTGTGATCCTCACGTTCAGGTCCGAGTTACAGTTTAATCTGATCTAATCTAATCTCAGTCTGAGCCCAGTTCAGTTGCCATGGAAACACTTATCATCACAGTCACACAGTCTGATCTTAACTGTTCAGATAACACACACACGTTCTCTGATCCATTCATCTCTTGCTCTCTCTCCCCCAAGTTTATACTCCACTGTAATCGACCAAAAACATCCGCAATCCGATCAGAGAGAAACAATCACTGCATTCGTTCCTTTAAATCGTCCAAAACACTCGGTATAACGAGGGGGTTCAGCTTAATCGAGCTTCCCTTGACCTGGAGAGTCAGCCTAGCTTATTCAAGCTGTAGCCGGTCTGATCACTAACGGGCGTGCAGAAAATTTCACCAACAGTTTTGCATTTTATTAGTTTCACTATTGTATTATCTCCACGATCAATCTCGTCTGGTACCCGCACTGATATAAACACACCGCAGAACCTCCAATCTCTGTTTGGAGACACAACACTGTGGTTTTCTTTTATATGACTGACCACCGTCACCTTCCTTCGGCTGCTCCCGTCGGGGGTCGCCACAGCGAATCATGTGATACAACTGATAACGGCCAAAAAGTAAAACACACCTAGTACAAATGCGGTTCGGTCTGTAGGGGCAGCAGTGTTTGTTTGGGTTTTGTTTATGCAAATGAGATGTAAATGATGGAAATGATTTCTCACACCGAGCATTAATTCGTCAACTGTGCTCAAATCCCCACTTCCCACTTTGTACACAAGTTTCATAAATCAGACGATGAAGAGTTTGTATATCGTTCAGTGACGTTCAAATCTGCATTCACTAAAACACATCCAATGATATATGAATCCAACCAGAGCAGCTGCATAAGTCCAAGGTCATCATGCTCTATGCCAGGTACAGTACATCCACATATTCCACACAGGGCAGCCAAGCCCCGCCCACTCCCGCTGAAGTTATAAGGAGCGTTTCAGTCCGCGCTGCCTCTCATATCAGCCTTAAAGCCACAGCCCCAAATACAGCATGTTTAATTCAATGCGATATTCATTTTGATGTTTCAAAGAGTTCTGGATCTTTGGGGACATTTTAAGCAAAAATCAGAAGAGCCCAAGCTGAGTCCAATTTCCCCAAATCACTGATCTCCAATCAGTTTATAACCAAAACACTCCTCACTAACGAGGGTCTGCACTAACGAGGCCCCACAGCTCCAAATCCTTAATGAACGCTGAGCTCTACCGAGGAAAAGAATTCCAGCTATTTTCTCCCAGACACATTCTTCAACAATATCTCCACACCAGAGAGAGAGAGAGAGAGAGAGAGAGAGAAAGAGAGAGAGAGAGAGAAAGAGAGAGAAAGAGAGAGAGAGAGAGAGAGGGGCAAGAAAGAATGACAAAAAGAAAGAAGAAAGTGTGAGAGAGACACCCAAGGTCAACAGCCGGATGGTAGAACGCTGGGCTGAATGACGCTGGCAAAGAGAGTGAGGGAGGAACCTTGGCTGACACAGATAAGGAGAAGAAGAATGTACATTTCATTTTCATAGCTTTATAACCATGACTACATCACCACAGACAACATCAACACTGTTTCTACCAGGAACATCAAGCAGGATATTTATACAACCGCACTTACGTATACGATACTACCTTAAAACACCACGTACGCCTTAAAAAACCACACCACTCTCTCTGCTCTACACACAGAACAGCAGCAGAGGGAGAAGTCTATACGTGACTGTGCCTGACTACCCTTCCACCTTAAATGGTGCAATGGTTAAGAGAGAGAGAGAGGATGTGTTATTGTGATATAATTCAGCACACACACAATCATCATAAATACACACATGTGCCACCTCTATCCTGAAGTGTGTGAAAGGATATGCATGTTTCTGAGGAGCAGGTGATATTAACAGCTGTGCAGGAATAAATCACACTGAAACAAACTGGGACAGCGAAACGAAGATGAGAGAAATGAGGGAAGAGTCTGAGAACGTTAGAGAACAGAGGAATCCATCCCTGACACACACTTCAAAAGGAGACGGATTCTCTGGTTTAATTGGAGCTGAGGAATTCCCCACAGCCGGAGGATCACGTACAGAAAAGGAGGAGGATTTAGCTTCATGCTAACCTTCAGCACACTGTAAACACATAGCAGAGCTGCAAAACACTAATACTGCTGTATAAAGTGTAAAAATAAATAAATAAATAAAAGTTATGGGGAGTCGGAGTGTTGTCTGTGATCTAGATGCAACCAAACCCTCACAGCAATGTTCCAAAGTCTATTGTGAAACCTGGTAGTCGAGGAAAAATCTCCTGACGTGTATTCAGTACCAGAGTCAGTGTTTATATACGAGTTTTATACAGTTTTAAAACACAATCTGTCTCTAACACGTTACTGCAAAACATGGGAGATAAAAGCTGTTCTGAGATCAGTGAGAAAGAGTACAGTGAAAGTGAAATGGCGGAAGACCAGAGAGGTGGAGACAACGCTAATCACAGAGCTATAGCCATCTGTCATCAACGAAAACAACAAACACTCTGCTACACAACGCCTGCAAACACACAACCCCCTGCAGGTGTATACACACACAACCCCTGTAGGTAAACACAGACCTTTACACACACAGAGACATGTATGCACAACCCCCACAGGTACACACACAAAACCCCTGCAAATAGAGAGAGAGAGAGAGAGAGAGAGAGAGAGAGAAAAGGGAGGAAGGGGTGGTAGTGTACTAAAGAGCTAAAGAGAAAAAAGACAAAAATGGAAGATACTAGTTTTCATTAGACCCAAAGTGAAAATGGAGTCAGGAGGTAATAAATGCACACACATGCCACTTTAACAGCCCCCATAAACCAACAGCACTGGACTGCCACTACTGAGTCAGCAATTACCATTAATACCTAATAGATAGAGAGAGAGAGAGAGAGAGAGAGAGAGAGACAGAGAGAGAGACAGACAGAGAGAGGGGGAGCGAGAGAGACAGACAGAGAGAGGGGGAGCGAGAGAGACAGACAGAGAGGGAGCGAGAGAGAGAGACAGAGAGAGGGAGCGAGAGAGAGAGACAGAGAGAGGGAGCGAGAGAGAGAGACAGAGAGAGGGAGCGAGAGAGAGGGAGCGAGAGAGAGAGACAGAGAGAGGGAGCGAGAGAGAGAGAGAGAGCGAGCGAGACAGAGAGAGAGAGCGAGAGAGAGAGACAGAGAGAGAGCGAGAGAGAGAGAGAGAGACAGAGAGAGAGACAGACAGAAAGAGAGGGAGCGAGAGAGAGAGGGAGCGAGAGAGAGAGGGAGCGAGATACAGAGAAAGAGAGCGAGCGAGCGAGAGAGAGAGAGAGAGAGAGAGCGAGAGAGAGAGAGAGAGAGCGAGAGAGAGAGAGAGAGAGAGGGAGCGAGAGAGAGAGACAGAGAGAGGGAGCGAGAGAGAGAGACAGAGAGAGAGAGAGAGACAGAGACAGAGATACAGAGAGAGAGACAGAGAGAGGGAGCGAGAGAGAGAGGGAGCGAGAGAGAGAGACAGAGAGAGGGAGCGAGAGAGAGAGACAGAGAGAGAGAGAGAGACAGAGACAGAGATACAGAGAGAGAGACAGAGAGAGGGAGCGAGAGAGAGAGGGAGCGAGAGAGAGAGGGAGCGAGAGAGAGAGAGGGAGCGAGAGAGAGACAGAGAGAGAGACAGAGAAAGAGAGGGAGCGAGAGAGAGAGAGGGAGCGAGAGAGATACAGAGAGAGAGAGAGAGAGAGAGAGAGAGAGAGATACAGAGAAAGAGAGGGAGCGAGCGAGAGAGAGAGAGAGAGAGAGAGAGAGACCCTGACAGAGTCTGTAGCGCAATTTGTGTCTGAAGTGAATAATTGATGAAGACAATAACGCAGAGTTTTTCTGGACGAGTTCACAACCATGTTTCCATAACCAAAAGCTCTAGGGAGAGAGAGAGAGAGGTGTAGATGTGAAAAGATGGAGGGATGAGGGAGGAGTGAAGGTCAGCTGAGACAATGTCATACAGCAACCAATTCAGCCATCAATCCCCCACACTTAAACACACAACCATTTTGAAAATTTGTCATCCTGATATTAAACCAATTTCAAAACAGAGTCATTTATCTGCTTTACAGCATTATTCACTGAGATACTGTCCAACATTCAATGACATGTTGTTCAAATAAAATTAATTACAAACTTGAGCAGTTCACTTCAGTCCATGCACCGAATATCAACCCTCTAAACTGTTTCTGTGACCTCACATTTCCAGACACTTGATTCAGCCGATAGCTACGAGCTCCACTTATCGTGTTTAGAGAGGTCTAGCCCTGCCCAGTCCACTCACAGCTCTTTAACTCCGCCTTATTATGCCTATTGCAGTTTAGACACATTTATAGAAGTCATTTCAGCTACGCCCATTTAGCCTAGAGCTAGGTTAGCACCACACACAACCTACAGCTCTTTAGCTCCACTCACTCAGCCAACAGCAGGAGACCAAACAGCAGTGAGAAAATACAAAAAATAAAACAAGTAAAATGTAGTATATGAGATGATCAGTTATAAGCTGAGTGTTCCTACCTTCCCTGTGACAGCAGACCAGACTTTCAGTGTGTTGTCATCAGAGCCGCTGACGATCCTGTTCCCACAGAACTGCAGACAGGTGATCACATGATCATCATGCCCCTTCAACACCTGAACAAACCAGAGAGAGGGAGACAGGGATGAGTAAACACCAGCTGAGAAACAGGGAGGGGGTTTGGTTTCTAATTTATTCAGTTTCTTCTCTCAGATCTTTAACCACCTGCAGCAGTTTAGCCACGCCCATTCTACCCACAGGATAAAAACAGTGTGTATTATTTCTTCAAGACTCTTATTTGAAGGAAATACATAAATAAATGAAGTTCGTAGTGTTACAATCAAATGCCTCTGAGAAATAGGTGAAGGGAAGATAAAATATGCAAAAATCAAAAGCAAAATATGTGAAGATGAAACAGGTAGATCAATAAAAACACAAAGCGATGCAGGAGATGGCATGTTGCCAGGAGAGAGCGTATGTACGTGTGCTGCTGATACAGTGAATGACGCAGCATCTTAACATTAGGTTCTGAGAAGATGCGGTTGCCACGGTTACGTAACTGAGCCCCTGTTGTCTCAGACAGAAGAATTACACCTGTCCAAATAATTGGAGGACATTTTGATCGATTTCTAATTTTAAATCGGAAAAAATAAATGAATAAATAAATAAATAAATGAGAAAAACCCACAATTAAAACAGTCTCAATCACATCCCCCTTTAGTCTTCAGCGATGGAGTGTGTTCTGTTCCTGGAGAAATTCAGAATCAGAACATATGGAACCAGACATCACTCCTCTAAATGTTCCTCAGAGAAAGCTACTGCAGTAAATGATGGTGAACACACTGCTGACGTCTGACCATAGTTTTGAGAAGGTGTTTTTAAATCTACTCCTGATTTACGGTGCTCTTCCACTGCATGGGACCTTGTACTCGACTCAGAACGGCTCTTTTGCTTTTCCACTGGCCAAATCTGGTCCTGGTACCTGGAACCGGATACGTTTTCAGTCCCGGGTCACTCCAGGTTCCAACCGTGCCGAGTAGGTATTAAATGGTGATGTGTAAACCCTGCAGAGCGCTGATTGGCCAGAGCCATGTCAGTCACCGCGAAATGCAGCTTTCACATATATTTACGGCAGCTTGTGACTTTACCACGAGGGGTTTAGAAGAGGTTCATATGCTCCTTGGGCCAATGACTGATGATTCCAGTGAAAGCTGAATGTGCAACAAGTAAAACTGATCTGTTTCAGGTGCGTTTAATCAAAAAAACAAAACGCGAATACACACCAAGCAAACAGCGCCTAACCTTACAGCCTCCGTTGCTGTGGTTTTCAAAACCAGCGATTCCTGTTAGAGACTGGGCTTTTTGCGAAAAAAACAATCCAGTTCATCCATTTAACAATACAACTGTTGACACTGATGCTTTTACCTGTGAAAACGTGCTGGTTCTGTCTTAAAAGAATGCTGTATGAACTCAGAGAAAGTGAAAGAATGGGAAAAGGAAATAAAATATGATAGAGAGCAAATCCAAGATAAAGTGAAATACGCGTTTACCTTGGGAGATTTGAGGTCCCCTCTCCTCCAGTTGGTGTCTATTCTGTGCTGTCTGATGTAGGCACTCTTCCACGGACTGTGGCTGAAACCAGGCTTCACCACTTTCCTCCTCTTTATGTGCAACGGCTCATCGATACCTGAGCAAACAGGAAAAACCTCCATTTCACACACAAACTCAGCTCATATTAAAACTTCAAATATTTAAATATCAGACTTTTAGCCAAACGATAAGCTGCACTCTTGCCAGGGACTGACAGAACTGTGATCTGAAGGGGAGGATTCAGCTGCATTGGTTTCATAAACTATTTTGATTAAAATAAATAAATAAATAATTATATTTTGGCTAAATGTGTCAGAACTGGATTGTTATAAACAAATGTAACTATATTAAAGCAGTAAGTTCTCAGACTATTTTCTATTGTAATAAAAATATGTAATGTTTGGTATGTCAATTTTCCTCTGCTGGTATTTGGCGCAGCAGGTAGGTGTCGTAGTCACACAGCTCCAGGGGCCTGGAGGTTGTGGGTTTGATTCCTGCTCCAGGTGACTGTCTGTGAGGAGTGTGGTGTGTTCTCCGTGTGTCTGCGTGTGTTTCCTCCGGGTGACTGTCTGTGAGGAGTGTGGTGTGTTCTCCGTGTGTCTGCGTGGGTTTCCTCCGGGTGACTGTCTGTGAGGAGTGTGGTGTGTTCTCCCTGTGTCTGCGTGGGTTTCCTCCGGGTGACTGTCTGTGAGGAGTGTGGTGTGTTCTCCCTGTATCTGCGTGGGTTTCCTCCGGGTGACTGTCTGTGAGGAGTGTGGTGTGTTCTCCCTGTGTCTGCGTGGGTTTCCTCCGGGTGACTGTCTGTGAGGAGTGTGGTGTGTTCTCCCTGTGTCTGCGTGGGTTTCCTCCGGGTGCTCCGGTTTCCTCCCACAGTCCAAAATCACACGCTGGTAGGTGGATTGGTGACTCCAAAGTGTCCGTAGTGTGTGTGTGTGTGTGTGAGTGAATGTCTGTGTGTGTCTGTGTTGCCCTGTGAAGGACTGGTGCCCCCTCCAGGGTGTATTCATTCCAGGTAGGCTCTGGACCCACCGTGACCCTGAACTGGATAAGGGTTACAGATAATGAATGAATGGTAATTGTTATTCTATGTATTTTTATATATGAATCTTAACAAAATGAACTGAATCAAATTGCAATTCAAACGAATAAGCACTGAACCGTTTTCTAAAGAGGCGAACTGAACTAAATCATTATCTAATCATCATAGAAATCACTTCCACTGATTTTCACTGCACAGGAGGTCCTCGGGTTACGTCAGTCCTGAGTTACGATGTTTCGTGGTTACGACACATCTCCCATTTACTGTATAAAGCCTTGTTTCGACGTAAGTGGTTTTGCATCGTAAACTTCGTAACGTGAACTTCGTGTGTGGTGTGTACGGCGCAGCGGAAGAATGCATGGTTAAGCGGCTCGGGACCGAGGAGGATAGGTGTGAGGATAGGATCAGTGCTTACAGTATGTTATTTACGTACAGTATGTACGTATGTTGCAACTTACACCGGAAATCGGTTTACGACGCGACGTAGAAATGGATCAACGTCGTAAGTCGAGGACCCCCTGTACTTTCCTGCTTTTAAAACATTTACTTTGAGATCTTTTGTGAATCCTTTCTTTATGAATAAAACAGCTACAAAATGATTCCTAATTGACTGACATTTTTAAAATAATTTGACTTTGAATAATGAGATAAGAACCATTTCTCTTTAAATAAATTAAAGCATCTTTGAGGTGTAATTCTTAAGTAATGAACTGGATGCTGCAGTGAAGAGACGAGATTCACACTCCCCAGAAAAGGTTTATTTGTTCACTTTAAAGTTAAAGCTGTGGATGTGACAGTAAGAGTGAAAGTATTTGCTGCAGGACTCAGTAAATCTGTGCCCTTTCTGCTCAGAAATCTCATTACAGAAGAGAAAGTAAAATCTCGGTTCATTAGATTACAGCACTTCTCTCGGTGCAGCAGGACAACTCAGAAATAAAAACAACTGCAGCAGCTTTAACAGCCCCAGACTCATATATTCTACTCATTAGCAAATTAAAAGAACGTTTTAACTACTGAATTAAAGTTGAAAATCCTATTTTGTCATATTTGAGTCTTTTTTGAAATATGTAGAGAGCCACACTATTTTTTATATTAACCGAATGAATCATTCGTATAAACTAATTAAATTAAAGCCGCCCCCCTCCCATTAGATTCCGTTTAAATGCCACATCCACAGTGCCCACCACAGCACTGTACACAAACTCCTCGCCTAATGTTCCTCATGAAGATTGTGTTAAACACACTGTCCCTGAAAATGCAATCAAGGAACGCTAGATCGTGTGATAGGTTTTACTGCATTTCATGCTTAAATCATCTATCTGCGGCATCGGGGGCTCTTCCCAGGTGTCTGTTTCTGCGTGTGATGCTATGCACTAAGATGAATTTTCTGCCATTCTTCTGTTAAAAAATAATAATTCAGCCACACATTTCCACAGGGCCATTGTTCAGCTGAATGGCATCAAATCATTACAGCAACGTTGCAAACGTATAGTCCGTTTAAAGCCTTTGCAGAGAAGCAGAAGCTGTTACTGAATTATAAGGACCACAATACCCTTACATTTTAAAGAGCCAAAACCACTTGTCCAGTACAGTAGAATATATTAATAACAGGAGACTGGAACACTACAGAAGAGTGTGATTTGGACACGTCCGCTGTGTTAAAGAAGTCCTGCCCAGTGGCCAGGTGCGAGGACTCGAGTGTCAATGTGATTTAATTGAGATGTCAATCAAAGCCTCAGGATTGCTGCGATCGGCTCACCTTCTTCTCTGCACTTCTCCCTCCAGAGGAGGTTGTCCTCGGCCAGAATCCTCCAGTAACGACACGTCTGAGCAGCCTGCAGCAGGTCCTTCGGCTCCAGGAACGAGAGAACATACAGAGCCAACTATAGAGAGAGAGAGAGAGAGAACGAGAGAAATTAAACTCCTGAGTGTAAAAGTCCTGTGCTGGAGGTGGTTTTATAAAGACCTTCTCACATTAAACTGATGCTGTGATATGGTTATTTTATTTGCCATTTTAGATCCTTCCACACGGTCTGTCGTTCTTTTTCTTTCCCTCCGACTGTAATTATGAATGTAACAGACAGGTAGAGGAGAGACTTGAGCATGTCTGAGCAATCCCATAATTCCTCATGGTTACGCAACCTCCTTCCACACCTGGTTAAACCTTTGGAAAAGTACAGCACGTATTTAAACATGGCCTGAGGGACTACTCTCTGTACTTTTGTACTGTTTGAGCGTGTAAAAGTGTAAAGAATGAAATGATGCTCTGGAACAGCTGCAGCTGAGACTAAGAGAGCCACGTGCATTGTCCACAATGTCACACAGAGGGGTATAAAGTCTCCCAGCACTGGGGTGTGGAGCAGTGGAACTGTGGAACTCTCTTGAGTGACAGATCTCCATTTATAACTAACCTCACTTATGTTCATGTGGCTGACTGCCATCAAATCCTCAGAAAGAAGATGGGTATAAAGATTGAAATGAAGGGTAGCACTCAGAAGTTTGCTCGCCTTCATAGCTCGGGCTTACTGCAGCTCTGCTATTTTTTTTTTTTCTGTAGAGTGTTCACACTGTCATCAATAGGTGTAGCTTAAAACAGATGAGTTACAGCTTTGAACAGCCGTGTGTTTGTACCTCTTTGGGAAGCAGGGAGATGAAATCTCTCTGGAACTGTGGCTCTATCACCTGCATCATGTGCTTCACCTGTGTGGGCTCACAGCTGTCAATCAACTCATCCAACGCCAACAGCTTTTCCGGCCCACTCCAGCTCTACAGACACATATCGAGACACAAACACAGACGTGTATCAGACACCAAGACACACACAGTAACACAGAAAAACACCCCGTTAATAAGACTTGTGTACAAAAACATTTCAACAAGTAAGTCTGTGATGGCTGGAGCTGAACTCAAAAACCAGTCATTAAAGCTGAACTGGGGATTTGGAGACACCTCTGGTGGATATTTGTATTTGCAGCATTGTTAAATATGTTTATTCAAATTGTAAAAGCTTTCTATTCTCCGGCAGAGGGCCCTGTAAAACATACGCCTTGATAAAGGCTCTACAGATCAGCTGCGTCAGAATGTGTAGGTTATTCATTACACTTCGTCAGACGTCATTGGGAAGGACTGGGGTTATTTTCAAAACACATGACTTTATGAACAAATCAATACTATTAACTGAACTGAATGACAACAGTAAAGACAAGGTTGTTTGGACAGGGTCACTTCTGGATCAAGGGAAAGAACACCTCGGAAAACCTAGAAATAAGTTAATCAACAAATAAAGCAAAAAAAGAATGGAAAAGAGGGAGACGCCCCAGTTTTGAGAGAGAGAGAGAACTAACAGGCTCAGCTGGATTGCTTTGGAAATATTGATTTGTGTCTAAGCTGCAGAGTAGTGACTCACGTCTATGCCACTCAGCGTGGCCTAAAGGCAAACGGCCGGCAGGAACGCTCTCAGATTCCTTATACAAACAGAAACTCAGACCTCGTCTCCCTCCCACCTTCCCTTCTCGACAATGGACAGAGCAAAACAAGGACTGCATTTTCATAATTGGCAATATTTTATTTTTCAGAGGCTTTTGTGAAGGTGATGCAACAAGAATAATAGTGACATTACAAGAAAAATCCACAAGGCTCATTCGAATGGAATGTAGAAGGAGGAACTACTGATAGAGGAGGGCAAGGAAGGGCAAGACAACAAAAATAAAACCTCCTAATCCTGTGTCACAATATCTAACTCTTCTTGAACATGAAAAAACAGATGAACTTGACACTGAACCATATTAAAAACAAGAACAATGTCTGATATGAAGCGCTGAAGCAATTCCTAAACATGCGTGAACGGGTGGGTGAGTTATAAAAAAGTCAAACAAAGTGGAAAGTGCAAGTTTTAGGCTCAAAACTGTCTAATAATCCGATCTGCTCCTGCAGGTGTGCTACACCACGCTAGGCTAGCTACGCTAAACTACCTGCAATTAGCCACAGCTCAGAGCTAAGAGGATCCTGCTGAGATGGGATGAGCTTGAGTTTCATTTCAGAGAGAAGAGCTCAGTCTACCCACGACCACTTTTCTTATTTAAAATTGTGAATTCCAAGATTTAAACACCAACGTGACCTCAGTGTTACTGACCTGGAATGTGCGGAGCCACTCCTGCAGACCGGTTGGAGGCTGGATGGAGGTGATTCTTCGTCTCTGCTGACCCTGACCATTCGCCGCTCGCAAATCCCCAAACGTGGTCGGTGTGGACGGGTACGGAACCAAACCCGTCGGACTATAATCGGACAAACAGTACGTTACAAATATCATTACACTACAATGTGGTTTACCTAAAAAACTATTAAAGCTGGTTTAAAATAATAGTGTATTTTCATATTGTACTACAGCTTTGAGGCAGAATCACCACATTCATCTCACACTCAGCTGTTTGTGTTTGAGTGCATGAGAGAAAATCCATTTTTGTGGCGATCTACGAGCTGATATTGTTCCAAATGCATCTAATTAGGCATCCTCTTAAATTGTTTTCCCCTCAAAGTAAACTCTCATAGCCTCCCAAACCCTCACTGGGCGGGAAATAAATAAATAAAAAAATCTAACTCCATTATCAGGACGTGCCTCGGGAAAACGCCTCCCAAATCCCAGTTGACTCCTATAAACAGAACCTAATAAATATCCCTTCAAAAGGCACCAACGAGGGAGATTCTTAAATGGACAGAACGAAGAGAGAGATGTTGTGGAACTCCATTTAATTAGAACTGAGATGAGACTCCACACGTACAGGACAAATAACGTTTAGGTCATTTCTGGATGTAGTTGTGATGTCACAACCCATAAGCAAAAATACACATTTAACACAAAAGTTGATCAAATAAATTCATTAGTGGATAATAATGGCTGATAGCAATGTATCGTGGCAAATACATCACAGAAAAAAATATTTAAATAAATACTTTTTTGGTCATGCTTTCATTTGGAATAGAATTACATTTGAACATTGATTCCTACATTTAAATATTTGTATCTGTTAAAGACACTTACAATTAACATGAGTGACTTGAATGGTGCATTAAAATAGCAGCAGCAATACGTTTTAAAACATTATTATTACCCAAAATGGCTGGGGGACATCTGTCTGGTCTGTCAAGGAATAAATGAAACAAGCACCTTAGCTAGCATTAGCTAGCGTTAGCTAATGTGGCTCACCTTTCAGATTAGCCACACTAGCTAACGCCAGAGCTAACCAGTGCAGCTCATTCTTTTCAAGCTGTGTTTACTCTTCATTATACAACAATCCATCTTACTACATAAATACAGCAATATATTTTTCTAGCACACATCTGCTACAGTAGCTGGTTTAGTCAGCAAAAAAGCAGAGTCAGCCGCACTTTCTCTTAGCATGAATTCCTCAGTGTACTGTACACATTTACATTTTCTTTATTTTATTTTTTTACCTTGGACAGGGCTTTTTGCCTGAAGGGAAAGGTCGAACCTCGGGGCCATGGTCCAACTTCCTCTTCATCTGCAATGAGAAAGAAGAAGGGTAGAGAGGGTTAATTTCAGGCTGTTTTTCAAAACTTAAACACAAGCAAAACAACCCAATGGCAAGTGAAGGCAGTGGGTGATTACTGTGGTCAGTAATAACAGAGGAATGAGCCTCGGAGCATTCTCACACAAGTAAGTCTCAGACTTTAAAAGCTTTTCTAAACCTTCTCTAAAATGCTTACGTGACAGACATCCTGTCGTCAGAGTAAGGCCAAAAATTGAGAACCAAAAAGCAGAATATATACCTCAGAAATTTGAAAAGGTGAGCTTTAAAAACAAGTTTATAAATAGAATATTTACATATTCACTCATTTATTTAGCAACTGTGCTGTGCATCATCTCAGTTACACTTCTAAGCCTTTATTTCAGTTCCAAAATCACCTCACTAAGGAGCACCTGGGCCTCACTTTCACTTCGAAATGCTTTGAAAGGAGTGCGAAATCTAGTCAGCCACTGGCTGCTGGAAATAAGCTCCGCCCTCCGAGTACATTTTATATTTTATTTCTCAATTACGGATTCAGCTTTTTGTTTCTCAAATCTTTTGGACCTACTTTGACGCCATACAGATATCCCCCACCAAACACTGACAGTCTCCAATGAACAGCGAAACAATCCGAAAAACAAATGAGCTCAAAAGAGCAGATTGTGGTTAAATGAATCAATAAATGACTGAATGAATGAGATCCTGGTTAAAACAAATCATCAGATGTGAAAGTTGATTATTGGTTATGGCTGATAATCAGTCAAACCCAACAGGTGCAACATCAGTATGATGTGTATTTAATTCTCTCTCTCTCCCTCTCTCTCTCCATTTCAATCAGATTCAGAGGAAAAAGAAAGATAAGCTCATAAAGAGATCACTGTGTCTGTGTGTGTACAGGATACACATCAGATGGAGCTGATAAAAGGACACTACGGGCTTCAGTGTGAGATGGAGAAGACTGATTTATTTTAGTGTCGAGAGAAAAATAGAGCAACCCTATTCTTTACTGGCCTCTTTTTTTTTATTACACACACACCACACACAGAGATGGCCCTCTTTTCTGAGAACAGTGAGTGCCTAAAAACAAAAGCCTCAGTGTGTCCTAAAGCTCATTTGAATAAAACTATTTTTAGGGGTGTGTACAGTGTTTAAAACGGTTCTGTGCTCTCTGAGAATTAAAACCGGCTTTTTATTCAGAAACGGCCCAGGAACACCAGCCACAATAAGTTCTTTGTGCATTGTACACAGGGCTTAAAAGAAGCGGTGGATGTTTACAGAAATTTCAATTTCACTGAATGCGCATTCTTTACAAAATGGATGTTTCCGTCAATACTTCGCCATAGTAACCAGATGGCAAACAAGGCAGATGTCGCACAATAAATCGTCTGTTAATCACAATATCTCCATATTTCCCCATCATAACCAGAACACCAACAAGATGTGATGAAAATATTACACAATAAAAGCTGATTAACATAACATTATTCCCATGCTAATGTGAAAGCTAAGCAGTTATATGGCAACCACAAACTGCAGGAGAACAGGCTAATTCCTAGGCTAACATGCTAGCTAGCAGCAAACATGTAAACCATGAACTAAATAAAATTTTTAACAATAAGCAAACACACTAGTCAGGAGTTGTATGTTACTAAAACCCAATGTACTAGCCAAATGCTTAAATCAAGCTCACATGCTAGCCACGACATCAGCTAACATGTAAACTCACCACAAGTGTTAGACATCACCTAATGCGCTAGCAATAAGCTAATATGTCAAGTCACTAGCCAGAACACACACACACACACACACTATGGCTACATATGGGTGACCTCTAGCAGGGAAAGTATACTGGTATTTATATAATATAATAAGGGTATTATATACCACTATAAGACAATGTTTAAGAACCAGATGAGAGAGACAATTAAACACAATACTGGACATTGTCAGACAATCAAAAAATAAAATGTATGATATATGATGATATAAAATAACAGCCTTTTTGATAGACTATTACACCACTGCAGATAGTACAACACAGACCTTTTCAGGCATTATTAGATCATATCAGAAAATATTTGACAATATCTGGCAAAATTAGACAATGTCATCTGATATGCTTGTCTTTAAGAGCTGAGCTCACACTGGAGGTGATAAAGAAACTGGCCTGTGTGTGTGTGTGTGTTTTAAACATTTCCTGGCTTTGGAGCATGGACAAGAGATCAACCTTAACGTGACGAAAACCTCACATCTTTGAAAAACTAGAATGATGCTTATCACGTAAATGATATGAATATCAGAAAATGTCCTGTAATTCTCTCCTATATTTATACTGTTATATAACGGTGGCCTCGCTTTTCAGAATCAACTTTGCCACTGGATTTTGCAAAAATATACCTCTTTCTGGGTCTCAATGATATTCTTATCTTTGAGTGAAAGTCAATGGAAGGTTATATTTCATGTCATAGGAGAACATTCGAGTGGTCGGTTGCTAAATTGTCCCTAAATGTGAACACAGTTTTGTTGTGACAGCATTGGGTTAAAAAAAAAAAAACACAAAGAAGGAAAAAGAAGAATATGGAAGAAAACTGGTTTGGACCGGCCAATCAGAACAGCTCAAGTACATGTACATGTCACCAGGGTTGAGGCTTCTGTGGTGCATGAACCAGTGCTGTAAGTGGACTTCAGACTTCATTATTTAATGTTCAATATGGCAACTAACCAAAAAAATGAATAAATACAATTAAAATGAAATTACGACGTGCCTCTGTGCTCATTTTTAAGCTTTTTCTTTGATTTCTCTGTGAATGTGAGGAAGTCTTATCAGAGCCTCGCTTCATTGTGAAGGTAGTGATGTCAGAGGAACGTCCAGAGGGGTGTGTTCATATCTGAGCGAGATTAGATTAGTCCAAGTGGCATATTTGTAAAGTGGGTGTTTTTACGTGGGGATATAGATCTGACTCAACGTGCACCACTCGTACAATGAAAGAGCTCGGAGCACTCCTTAAAAAAACCATTGGTATGATTGTGACAATAAATACACAATAGACAAATGAAATAATCTGGACTCCACTCACTTGTCTACCGTCGAATTCTAGAAAAACCTATTAAAACCATAATAAATCACTGTAAACAGGACGTATCGCTTAGGTACGTGGTGAATTTATCAGATGTTATCACCCTAAACATTCCAACCATTTTACTCCCATATTTACACAGGACATGCTCCGTTTGTCCTCGCTTCTACAGAACGTACGTATTGTTTACATTCGGTTGTTTCAAACGTAGGCCAACGTTTTGATAGAGTCCGTAAGAGAAGAGGAGCATGGACGGAGTTTGGTGGACAGCTCTGTTTAGTGGACAGAAGTTAAACTGATTTACAGGTGTTAAAATTACAACCTGTCTTTCCATGATTAAATCACTTTGTTTCCCACCAAGTGCGATAACAGCAGTTTAGAAAATCCCATTTTCTTCCACCGCCGAAAAATCCAGCCCACACCTGGAAATCCTTATATGGGCATGACACCGACTAGAGCACCACAACTTTAGGGGACTGTAAGTACGATCAGTATTCATAAAGCAGTGGACACGGTTAGAGGGGAGTGTACGGTAAACTGCACCATCTTTGTACGATTACTGTACTGTTACAATTATATTTTTATACCTTTTATCGTTCGCATTTGGTTGTTATTATATATTGGTACCTGCTGACATCACCATTACAGCGCAGCTTCACTTTTCCTCTTCTATTTCAGCAAAAAACTAATATTCCAACCTCTTTCTTCCTGTGGAATCGTTGCGTTTAAAGATTTCCGAACAGTAGGGACTCTTGTGTGTTTACTCCAAAGCTGGAGGAAATACTCAGGAAAACAGGGTCCGTTTTGGCAAAATGAGGGTAATTTATCCTCAAATTAGAGGCTGGAGCCGTCTCACCACAGCGATGGAAATATCCGTGAGAGATTAAAGGAATATTCCCTCTTCTGTGTGGATTCTTAAGAACTGTGCTGGGGCCTGTACATCTTTCATCGTTTATGTGACGATGCTTAATCTCTGTGCTGTTTACACCTTTATTTATTCCAGCCTTTGAAAACAAACTGATAGAAAGTGTGAGGAATCTGGGCACCGACTACTGTATCCCTTTTGTTTTTAACGGAATAATCCAGCACTTTCCAAACCTATCCACAGGTCTTTTCGAAATCCTGTATCATGAGTCATGAGAAGTGCTTGACAGATTAGAGAGCTTTGGCGAATCAGAGGAGAGCTCATTTACATAAAGACAGAGCGAGAGGGGAAACAAGATGTAAATAAATAAATGGTTCCAAAAGCTGTTGATGTTTTAATAATGAAATACAGCATTCTACAAGCAGCCCACAGCCTTTTATCATCGCAACTCTGACTTCTCTTATAAGCTTCCCTTAAAGTCCATGAGTTTTCTGCTTCTACTCAAGGCTCGGTGAGGCGTGTGTGATTTACTGTGTGGTAACCGTACGTAACTCTGCACTGGCTGTAACCAGAGATAAAGATGACAAACACTGGGGTTGTCCTTTTAAGACCGAAGGAAGAGACCGCACAGATCAACAAGTAACATCAAAGCATCAGCAACCATTTACAGACATTTATTATGAATTTCAGACTAAAACATTAACACACACTGAAAATGCACCATTGAATTGCCCTTAAGCGTCTGCATCTACCTATTTATTATATTGTATTAGTTTATTGATCCCATCCTTGCACTGCTGGTTCTAATAGAGGTCCACAGCCTCAGATGGCGAGTGTGTGTGAGTGGGGGGTGTATTTTTATGAAGTGCTTTACTGCAGCAGAGAGAAAACACACTCCTTGACTGCAGCAGCTCACCGCAACACTCCACTACGCCCTTCTTTAAAAAAAACCTTTAAAATTAAGTCATTACAGTTCACAGTTAAACATTAACCCCCTTTTTTCATAAATTACACAGAATCAAGAGTTGGGCTCTAAGCAGCACTGAGGATATTCTAGGTCTAAAAACGAAGCATTAAGGTTTCTCCTGGAACTGGTTTCTGCTTAGAGATGACAGAAGAGTGCAGGTGCGTGGCAGCAATGCAAACGAGAGAGAGAGAGGGGGAGAGAGAGAGAGGGGGAGAGAGAGAGAGAGAGAGAGAGAGAGAGAGAGGGGGAGAGAGAGAGAGAGAGAGAGAGAGAGGAGAGAGAGAGAGAGAGAGGGGGGGGGGGGGAGAGAGAGGAGAGAGAGGGGGGGGAGAGAGGAGAGAGAGAGGAGAGAGAGGAGAGAGAGAGGAGAGAGAGAGGAGAGAGAGAGAGGGGGGGAGAGAGAGGAGAGAGAGGGGGGGGGAGAGAGAGGAGAGAGAGAGGGGGGGAGAGAGAGGAGAGAGAGAGGGGGGGGAGAGAGAGGAGAGAGAGAGGGGGGGAGAGAGGAGAGAGAGAGAGAGGAGAGAGAGAGGGGGGGGAGAGAGAGAGAGAGAGAGAATCCACTGCAGTTGGGAGCATTTTTCTCTGTTTTGCATGTTTTGTAGCGTCAAAACGAGTCTGGGAAAATGCAAAAAATAAGAGAAAAACGTAAAAATTTGTCAAAAACGCAAACTTGCCGAAAAAAAAACAAAAAACAAACCAAAAAAATGTAATAAACCGCCTTAATCCGTGATGTGCATCCATGAGAAGGCGGCCGCGCGCACTGCAATGGGTTTGAAGCATTAAACTCGGTCGCGCGCACCTGTTTCGGGCATGCACGCGAGTCGAGATAGAGAGAGGGGGGGGGGGGGTGTACCAATATTTATGCCTCCACCCTTTCTTCGTCCAAGGTGATGATGATGATGGTGACGACAGCATCCAACTGCTGTGAAGCTGAAGTTAAAGTTCTTATTCGCATTTCCCCCTTCCTCCTTAAAAATAAAAAGGTGCCACCTTAAACGACGTGGGGTTAATAATCTGCTCGAACACAGCGCATTCCAAGACGAGGGAAAAGGAAGCTTCTCATTCTGCGCTTCTGACCGGGAATTTTCCGTTCCATCTTAAAAAAAAGGTGCCACCATAAATTGTATGATGCCGCATTCGATTTAAGGTGGAACGGAGAAGTCGACCGACGAGACAAGTTCAGCTTCGCCTGGTGTTAAAACGACAAGAGACGTGGAATGCAACAGAGGCGCCATGTAAAGGTGGAACGAGTTGGGAAAGAGCCGCGGTGAACGTAAACGCAGCGCCATTTAAGGTGGAATGATAGAAATCCCCTACAAATCAGGTATAAATCCGCAAGCGTGGGGGTCCAGGAGCCGAGGAAATAAGTAAATAAATGCTTTAATTAGAAATTAAAAGCAAAATGAAAGAAAAACAAGGTCCTTCCAAGCGTTTTAAAAGCCATTTTTACTCACTTTGTAGAAGATCATTTTGAGAGTGCCGTAGAAGCCCATGGCTGCCAACAGGAGCACGAGCTCCACAACAGGGAGAGAGAGAGAGGAGAGAGAGAGAGAGGGATGGACAGACTGGGTCCGCACGGCGCGGAGGAGAGAAGGAGAATGAAGAGGAGAGAGAGGAAAGCCGGAGGGAAAAGAACGGAGAGAGAGAGAAAGAGGGCGGGGTGAGGGGGAAAAACGAAACGCCCCCTTCTGGGAGCTGGCCAATCAAGAGCGTGCTCAGCACTGCGCCACTGACAGACCTGTCTCGAGATTTTTCATGACTTGTGAAGTCGAAATAATGACTTACTACAGTACATCTGAACTGTCCTCTGGATCCTGAGTTCCTGTATCTAATCATGACTAATGTTCTTTATATTACTGTCTGTTTAACAATACAACAGATACTCAACAAAAGTTGTTTATTTTTGTCAAAGTAACAATCAGTCACACAGCTCCAGGGACCTGGAGGTTGTGGGTTCGATCCCCGCTCCGGGTGACTGTCTGTGAGGAGTGTGGTGTGTTCTCCCAGTGTCTGCATGGGTTTCCTCCGGCTGACTGTCTGTGAGGAGTGTGGTGGGTTCTCCCTGTGTCTGCGTGGGTTTCCTCCGGCTGACTGTCTGTGAGGAGTGTGGTGGGTTCTCCCTGTGTCTGCGTGGGTTTCCTCCAGGTGACTGTCTGTGAGGAGTGTGGTGTGTTCTCTCTGTGTCTGCGTGGGTTTCCTCCGGGTGACTGTCTGTGAGGAGTGTGGTGTGTTCTCTCTGTGTCTGTGTGGGTTTCCTCCGGGTGACTGTCTGTGAGGAGTGTGGTGTGTTCTCTCTGTGTCTGTGTGGGTTTCCTCCGGGTGACTGTCTGTGAGGAGTGTGGTGTGTTCTCTCTGTGTCTGCATGGGTTTCCTCCGGGTGACCGTCTGTGAGGAGTGTGGTGTGTTCTCTCTGTGTCTGCGTGGGTTTCCTCCGGGTGACTGTCTGTGAGGAGTGTGGTGTGTTCTCTCTGTGTCTGTGTGGGTTTCCTCCGGGTGCTCCGGTTTCCTCCCACAGTCCAAAAACACATGTTGGTAGGTGGATTGGTGACTCGAAAGTGTCCGTAAGGATGTGTGAGTGTGTGTGTTGCCCTGTGAAGGACTGGCGCCCACTCTAGGGTTCCAGGTAGGCTCTGGACCCCCTGAACTGGATAAGGGTTACAGATAATGAATGAATGAATGAATGAATGGACAATGAATTTCACCTAAAAATTACAGAATCTTTGAAAACGTTTTATTTACTGAATTTGAAGAAATGACTCGAGGACAGGAAGTCATTATTCTGAGACAGATCACATTAATCGTCTAGAAATATATAAAAAGTGCAACTAAAGGGACGTCATTATTATATCAAAATTACAACATTTAACACTTCCTTCGTCCTGTTGATTCACTAAGCTTTGTGGAGTACAGGAGTTATTGAAATAAATGATCAGCAGTGCTGTTTTTGTTTATTTTACAAGGAATAACTCAGAAAACTTGCTGTAAAACGTCTCTGACTGTGAATGTGCCACTGTCTTCAAGCGTCTCGCTCTTTTCTCGTTATTTCCTCACGACTGGGCGCTCGGTATTCCCCTCTCTCTCTCTCTTTGTGTGGATCTGAATAATTACACATTGCACAGATGGACAGATGGAGGGGAAAAGGAAGAGAAAAAGAAAACTCTCTATGATACAAACCAGAGAACTGCCCCAGAAAAGAACGTGTGACGGGGCAGAACGCACCCATGGACACAGCTCTTGAATCTTAAACTACAGCTCAGTGTAAAAGTCAAGGAGAGTTTTTCTGACAATTACAAAATGACATATAAAGCTGTGTTTATACAGATTTACACAATAAAAGTATTAGTCTGAGGTCATGTCCCAGTGTCCCTGTTTTTGAATGTGTTGCAGGAATCATTAATGTGTTTGTATTTACAAAATACCATTGTGTTCTTCACAAATAACAAAAGAAATTTTTAACTGAACTCATAAAAATCTCCACCAGCTTCACACTTTAAAGCAGAGACACTTCCCTGAGCAGCTCAAAGGGGATAAACCTTTAAAAGGAGTTTCGGCCGGTGGTATCGGTCAGTGAGAAAATCATCAGAGCGTAAACAGATGCATTATTGTGAGTAAACTGAGACTAAACACAAGTGAAAACACACAAACGACACACAAAAAGAGTTCGGAAAGTGGATTAAGAGTGTTCTAAAGTGTCTGGATTTGTTTTGCTGTTTTTCTCCAGAGGGCTCACAAACGTATTATTTGAGATATTAATTGTATTATAAAATTTGACACAATAAATCAAGCTCTAGTGAAACGATCTCCAAAGCGGAAACAGGAAGAGATCGTTTACTGACGTTAATATATTTTTGTAAATTGTTTTTTAAAAAGATTGTTTTAGTTTGAACTTCTACAGACTGCAAAATTGTTATGAACGGAGCTACAAACTAAAATTAATCAACACAGGAATAGAAACATTTTATACTCAATTCCTCGTAAAACTGAACGTCACTGAGATGGAAGAAGCGCAACATTACGAATGAATGAACAAACAAACGTGAGGTTGGTGTTTGTTTTGAACGCCGAACAAAAACACACATCAGTACTGAATGTTAAAGACTAATGTGCTTCATTTATTTAGACATCATTTTTGACGTTTTCTCACAAAAAAGATGACAAACGGATGACAAAAATTCGGAGATACAAGGTTTTACAGTGATGACCTGTCATTTCGAGGAAAGGGTCAAGTTAAACACACATCTATTGGCCCCTGGCCCAGCCACAAACACCCAACAACTTTGTATATGATTTTTAAAACTCTAATTAAAATTCTCTCACACAAATTAAATTTGGAATTCACTTTACGCCTGAGGCCCATCACAGCACTGACACACCACTGCAGCACTCTCTCGTTACACACTTCAATAACAACACTCCTCCTAACGTAAAGATGCACTGCTGAATTTTAATAAAATTATCTAAAGACTGACTGTAGTTTCTGACACTGAATTATAAACTATAACGGCACGTCGAAGACGCTGATTGATTACACGCTGATTGATTAGGCGCTGATTTGCATATTGCGATAAAAGTACAGGTAAAATACAGAGTCTCAGCCGCAGCAGAACTCTTTATGAAGAGGAGTTTTTGTACTTTTCAGGAATAAAGTGATAACAGAAAAAAAAAGTTTCTACAGAGAAAGGGAGAGGCTTGGACACACACCCCTACGCGCTACTTGTTTTTTTCTGTATGTCGCCGTGGTAACCTCGAGACAAGTGTGTGTAGGCCTCATGGGACAGTTTTCTTTGTGTGTGTGTGTGTGTGTGTCTTTCTTTTCACCTCCAAAGACAAAATCCCCGACAAACTTTACACAGTGAACAGGAATGTGAGGAATGTTAGAGAGAGAGAGAGAGGGAGAGAGAGAGAGAGAGACAGAGACAAAGGAGTGAGAGGATTATATTTTACAATAAAACAATATATATATAAAATAAAGCTGATGGTAATATCAGGGTTGTCACGATGAAGAAAACTGAAAAGAATTCATTCTATTTTCCCTATCTTCCCTGAATTTGCAGAAGTTGGAAACTATTGTATATGATATGATCATGTTTTTACTTTTCCCATTAGATTATTATTATGATGATCGTTATTACCATTTTTTTAAAATAAAAATGTTACCACTACCACAATTATATCCTATTTAATGTGATGCTATTGTGTTTCTGAACAATTAGAGATTCAAAAACAAGGGGGAAAGAGCACGAGAGAGAGAGAGAGAGAGAGAGAGAGAGAGAGAGAGAAAAGAGGAGAGAGAAGAGAGAGAAGAGAGGAGAGAGAAGAGAGGGAGAGAGGAGACAGAAGAGAGAGAGAGAGAGAGAGAAGAGAGGAGAGGAGAGAGGGAGAGAGGAGACAGAAGAGAGAGAGAGGAGAGAGAGAAGAGAGAGAAGAGAAAGAGAGGAAGAGAGGAGAGAGGAAGAGAGGAGAGAGAGAGAGAGAGAGAGAGAGAGACAGAGAGAGAGAGGAGACAGAAGAGAGAGAGGAGAGAGAAGAGAGAGAGAAAGAGACAGACAGAGAGAGAGAGGAGACAGAAGAGAGAGAGAGGAAGAGAGAAGAGAGAGAGAGAGGAAGAGAGAAGAGAGAGAAGACAGAGAGAAAAGAGAGAGACAGAGAGAGAGAGACAGACAGACAGACAGAGAGTGAGATAGAGAGAGAGAGAGAGAGAGAGAGGGAGACCGAGTGAAATAGGACATCAAAGAGAAGCCAACGCAAAAAAGACGTGTTTCTTCAAAGCCACAGTGACCTTCAGCTCCAGAAACTGATCAGAAAAGTTTTAAATCCTCTCTCCAGCTTCAGACAGAGCAAATTATCAAGAATTTTGGGGAAAGAAAAAAAAAACCCAAAACAAAAACATTGGTGCCTGACCCTTAAAATGAGTAAAGCGTATTAAATAAATAAATAAATAAAAAAACAAGAGAAAAGACAAAGCTTTAGAGCGAATGTTGTTTCCATCGCTGAGTCACTTCCGACAGAACCATAACTGAATCAAGACACACGCTTTCCTTTAACGCGAGTCACAATTAGTCTGTCTGTCCTTCCATTATCATCAACGTCCATCTCATTACGTACTGACCTTTAGAACACGAGCACACACACACACACACACACACACACACACACACACACACTGTTCTCAGTGTGAAGAATAGCACAGTTCAACTGACTGATAAAAATAGTCTGAAATTACAGAGCTGCAGCTCAACGAACAATGAAGCACCACACACACACTCCTTACTGAGGGAGACACAAACGTACATGTGGGTGGTTTTGTGTGTGTGTTCTCATATATTCACAGGACAGTATATTCTCAGTCGTAAGATAAAAACACAAGTAATTC